>NC_050443.1:132366445-132626445 GCF_903995425.1 Onychomys torridus
AGTTCCAGGACAGCCTCCAAAGCTACAGAGAAAAATTGTAGCTGAAGTTATCTCTAGTTCTACCCAGGCCCACAGCCACTCAGACCCAAATAAACACACAGACACTTATATTATTCAAACTGTTTGGCCTGATGGCTCAGGCTTCTTGCTATCTAGTTCTTGTATCTTAAATTAACCCATTTTTATTCATGTATAAGTTGTCATGTGGCTCGTGGCTTACCAATACTTTACAACTTGCTTCTCATGGTGGCAGCTGGCAGCATCTCTTGACTCAGCCTTCCACTCCCAGAATTCTCTTCTCTGCTTGTCCCACCTATACTATACTTCCTGTCTGGCTACCAGCCAATCAGCATTTTATTTATCAATTAATCAGAGCAACACATTCACAGCATACAGAAAGGCATCCCCAGCATAAAATGCTTGAGGGAATGGGGGGGGGGGCAGGGAGGGAAACCCTCATTCACTATTGCTGAGATTGCAAACTAGTGTAGTCACTGTAGAATCAGTATGGAAAATTCTCAAGAAAACTAAAAATAAATCTATTATAACTCAGGTATACCACACCTTGGAATATGCCCAAAGGACTTGAACTTCAACTATACATATAAGTTCTCAGATATGTTTATTGTTGCTCTACTCACAATATCCAGGAAATGGTAAAGGCCTAAATTTCCTTCATATGACTAAAGAATAATGAAAATGTGGTACACATACACTATGGCATACTATTCAACTGTAAAAAAAAAAATTAAATCATGAACTTTACAGGTAAATGGATAAAACTAGGAAAGGTCATACTGAATATAGTGATGCAGACACAGTCATACAATTGTCACATGTTTTATCTCACTGTGGGCTCCTAGATCTGAATCCTCAAATGCAAATATCCTCAAGTAACTGCAGAAATCAGGATAATAAAATGGACCATTGACAAAACAAGGGATTCTAAGCAGTAGTGGGGAAATAGCAAGGTATATGTCATTTGATCATGGGAATGGAAACACTTGGGCTCTCTAGAAATGGGGAGGGAGGTAATTACAGAAAAAGAAGGAAAGAAGGTAAAGAGGAACTGCAGGATAAAGCAGATCATTGGTGATTGTGAATAGGAGTGTCTTTAGGGCAAGAGATACAGAGAGAAGAAGAGTGGAGTAGAAGAGACACCAGCCTGCCACTGTGGAAGGATCAACAAGATACCAGCAGATTGGTCATACCATAGCAATGTGGCAACATATAGTTTATATAAACTGGTTAATTTCAGATGGAAGAGCTAAACAGCAAGAAGCCTGAGCCATAGGCCATACAGATTGTAACTAATATAAGCCTCTGTGTGTTTACTTGGGACCAAGTGCCAGGGAAACCTGGCAGGACCTGACATAACACAGGAAAAAATCCTCCTACAGCATCCCTAGCATTAACCCTACCATAACCAAACCTATAACACTATATTTAATCTTAGAAGTATCATGTACCATCTAAAACAATCTTTAAACTAAGCCTGTAAAGCCAAAACTTTAAGGTTAACAAGTTTTTAAGCATAATGTTTAAATCTAACATTAACCTTGGAAATGAATCTAAAACTGTCTGTAGCCTTAGCAGCAGAGGTAGTGATAACCCTAACAAAATCATAACCCCAACCTCACCATAACCCTACATGCATCCAGAGAAAAACCTTATGGCTAAAACTAGTTATTAACCAACTTAGAACATTAACTTGATCAATTGTATCCCTAACCTAAGGTATGAGCCTTAATCTAGCTTAGATCCTAACCAAAAACCAAACCATAAATTTAGTGCTCACATTGCACAATTTGTAAGTGCATAAATGTACCTGTAAACTAACATTAATTTGAAAGTACATCTAAAACTGCCTTTATTCCTAACTACTAAACCTGGGCTAAGCATAGCTGTAAGCCTAATGCTAACTCTAAAATTAATCTTAGAAATAAATCTAAACCTGTGTGTAGACTTAACTCTAACTCTAGCTCTATTCTTATCCTAACCCTACAACTAAATGAAACCACAATTTGAGGCATAACACTGATGTTACCCTAGCACTAATCAATATCCTATCCCTACCAATAAGGAAAATCTACCCCTAACCATAACTTTAATCCTAAACCAAGCCCTACACCTAATTCAAACACTAGTTCTACCCCTCACCTTAATGAAAAGCTAACTCTAAACACAGCCCTGATTCTAACAGCCCTTAGATTACCTCTGGCAATACCTTTAACCCTGCATCTAACACTAATCCTACAATTAGCTTTACCTTAGACCTAGTTAGGATAATAACACAAACACTAGCATTCATGTTAATCATACATAGCTCAAATCCTAGCCATAAATATACCCCTTTCCCTAAATAAAATTTTACTCTACCTTTAGCCTGAACCCTAAAACTAGGTTTAAAACTCATATTAATCCTAGTTCTATTTATAAGTTAGGTACGTACACTAACTTTATACCAAACTCCTAGTTAATAGTATCTGTAATCCTAATGCTGATTCAACATACCAATTCTAATACAAACCTAAACAAAATCTAACCTAAAACCTGGGATTAAAACTAAACCTAATCACAAAGCACCTATAACCATAAGCTGAAGTATACCAATACCTTTAAAACTATGATTATAGAAAATACTAAAAGTCTGGATAAGTGAGACCATTGAATAGCTTGATCTGTTTGGGAGGCATCCAGTCTGTAGGACCAGGATCTGACCTTAGTGCATGAGCTGGCTGTTTGATACCTTGGGCTTACACAGGGACACTTTGATCAGTCTGGAAGGAGGTAACAGGACCTGCCTGTACTGAATCTACCAGGTTTAAATGAATCCCCAGGGGTGCCTTGATCCTGGAGGTCATGAGAATGGAGGGGAGGAGCTGGGGGGAAGATGGGTGTGGGTTTGGGAGGGGGAGGACAGGGGAACCCATGGCTGATGTATAAAATTTAAAACACATAAGAATAAAGAAAAAATTATTTATTAAAAAAAGAAAGAAAATACTAAATGTCTCAATATCCCTTACTCTAACTCCAATTCCACATATAACTCCATCATTAATATTAGAAATAGTACCATAACTGTCCTTAACCTTAATACTAATCCTAACATCACCTAAAACTGTCCATAGTCCTAACAGTAGCCCTAGTCATAATCTAAACCATAACCCTAATATAAAATAATACTATTGAATCCAGTCAAAATCCTAAATCTAGGATAAACTTGATAATTAAGTGTAGTGATATTTTATTTGTGCTGAAATATGATGTTTTATTTGTGCTTTAATAAATTAAGCTTACCTGGACAATCAGAGGATAAAGAAAGCCATTTTAAGTAAACAAAGAAGTAGGTCAATGTTAGCACAACCCCTTAATCCTTTCACTTGGCAGGCAGGATCTCTGTGTGTTCAAGGCCACACTGCAGAGTCAGGTGTGGTGGCACACACCTTAAATTCCAAAACTAGTTAACCATGGAGGTCTGGAGTTCTGTACAGACAGACAGTAAGTGACAGAGCTGGGTAGGAAGAAGAAGTGATGTAGCTGAACAGAGAGAAAATCAGATGGCAGAACACCAAGATGTATAGGCATGGCTAAACAGGAAGTCGTGGCATTTAGAAGCTGCAGAGTTAGTGAGGTAAGGTTGGCTGGTGGCTTTCCCTATTTCCATGATCTCTCTAAGGCTTTCTCTCCTATATTTGGCTCCATGTTTTTTTTTTAAATTTAATAAGACCATTTAGAAATTCATCGACAGTTGGCACTCCAGTGTGGCAAGAACCATTAAAAAACTATTTGTGGGCTTATAGGACCCCTAGCTCAGACCCGGTTGCATTGCTCAGGCTGGAGCACATGGCCAGAATCTCTTTGGCTTTCTCTCTCCTGGTGGGTGATGGGCTTACTCTCTCTCTGAACTCCCATTTCAGACTGCCACCATACTATGTAACTGCTTTGAAATTCTCTCAGACTTATACTGTTCTATGTAGTTGGCAGGCTTGGTGAGTCAATTAAGATATCGTAGAGGGTGAAAGTAGTTAAGAGAATTTTTCCCATATTAAAAAATGGGAAACATTTTTACTATGGAAAGAATTGCGTCTCTGTTTGATAACACATTAGGCAGTCTGAAAATGAAACAATTAAATGAGAGGATAATTAATGTTAATGGGATATATGTAACATCAATTATGAATATTATTTGCTTGATCACTTTTATTTTAGCATTAAAAAGGTGGGTCAATTTAAGTGCCAAGATAAAAGCTTTAGAAAAATCTGTTAAACTGAATCATAGAGGAATTCATATCCAGACAGGAGAATTTAAAGGTGAAATTATTTCAGGATTGAATTATACAGTTACAGAGAGACAGCCTGTTTTCAAACAACCAAACTTAATCTATCCTGTAACCTTACAGGAACTGCCAAATGCTTGTGTACAAGCTTATTGGACTCCACTGAAATGTTAGATTTAAGGAAATTTAAAGAAGCTATAGTATCACATGGCATGCATTCTCCATTTGTAAAGCAGATGTTAAACTCATCGTCAACTTGTAATAGAATTATCCCTCAGGATGGGAAAGAGTTAATTACAGCTGTCCTAGAGGCCAGTCCACAGTTACAATGGAGAATATGGATTAAAGAGGAGGCTAAAACAAAAACAAACAAAAAAACAGTGTAGGACCAAAGGTGTGAAAATTTCCCAGGATCAGCTCCTTGGAGAGGGCAATTATGCTGATATACAAAGACAATGTTTATGTGATAACCAAACTTTAATTTTATGCCACATGGCAGCCATGAATGCATAGGACAGAATTGAGGAAGCAGAGGGGAAAAACTGAGACATCTACAAAAGTTATATAATGCCCTAGAGAATCCTTCACTGATTTCTTACAAAGGCTGTCTTCAGCAGTAAATAGACAGATAATAATTGAATCTTTGGCTTTTGAGAACATGGATGCAGCATGAAAAAGAATAATCAGGCCATTAAAGGCAAGATCAGCACACTTAGAGAATTGGATCAGGGACACAATTAATATTGAGTCTCATGACCATGATGATATGTGGATAGGAGAGTAGATACCACAAACTTTGAGGATAAATAATAACATCAGATGTTTTGGTTGCAGTAAACAAGGTCGTTTGAAAAGAGAGTGTAAATAGGGCATTCCTATAAACAATGTTTATTCAAGGAACAATGGCAACAGAATGTCCCTCCCTTCTGAATTATGCAGAAGGTGTGGTAAGAGTAAAAACTGGACTAACAAATGTAGATCAACAAGGAACAGACAAGATAATCCTTGGCCTCTGCCATTGGGTAATTCTCTGAGGGGCCTCACACAGGCACCCACAGCAAATTCAGTTCAGACTTTGATGCCATCATAGAAGAAACTTCTTCTCAGAGCAATTATATAAACAAATGCCTATTGGAATAAATCAGGCTGCTTGGGGTGATAGAATAGCTATAGCAGATAGAACAGGAAATTCAGGAGAAACCATAAATTGAATTTTTTGGCAAACTTCTATAAATTCACAAACTTCTATAAATTAACAATACAAATAAATGGCATTCTCTTGGAAGAGTTGGTGGACACAGGTGCAGACATTACAATAATTGCAACAGAATTTTGGCATCCAAATTGGCCTCTTCAGGAGGTAAATATTCAGCTGTTAGGGATTGGAACATTATCTCAAGTGAAACAGAACAAGATGGCTCAAATATATAGGGCCAGATGGACGGAGAAGAAAATTAAAGCCATATGTAGCTAATATAGCTATAAATTTATGGAGTCATAATCTGTTACAACAATGGAATAGTAAGATTAATATTCCTCCAACCTCAGAAACAAACCATAAACTAACACATGTTTCTGAGAGCAATATTAGGAGGTGTTATTATAAGGAATAGTCACTGGCCATCAGATTGTACAAGAACAGAGCACAACAACTGCTGATCTTTCAAAGACACCAATAGCTCTACCTTTAAAAATGGTTAACAGAAAGCCTCTATGGGTTCAGCAATGGCTTTTAACAGCAGAGAACCTCCAGGCTTTAGAAGAGCAGGTAGAAGATCAGTTAAATACTCAGCATATTGAAGCTGTTTCTTTTCAATATCCTTACAAGAAAATGCCAGAGAAAGATTTGCCTTCAGGCTGCCTACTTCTAGTAATTCTCAGCCAGTTAAGAAATACCAATGGAGGGTTTTTCCACAGGGAATGTTGAATAGCCCAATCCTGTGCCAATATTTTGTACAACAGCCATTGGAAGTAATACATAAACAATTTCCTAATCCTATAATTTATCATTACATGGGTGATATTTTAATAACTAGCTGATTCAAATGCAGATACTTTAGAAAGATTGTTCAAAGAAGTAAAGAAAATTTTTTCTTGTAGGGGATTACAAATTGCTCCTTAAAAGATACAAAGAAGATATTCTATTAATTATTTGGGATATAAAATAGGTCTACAAAAAATTAGACCTAAAAAGATGCAAATTAGGAAAGATCAATTGTAGTCTTTTGATGACTTTCAAAGATTATTCAGAGACATTTCCCACCTACGAACTGTTGTTGGGGTAAAAAAAAAAAAAAATGATGAACTGAGTAATTTGTTCAAAACCTTAGAAGGTGACCAGGACTTAAATAGTCCAAGAGAATTATCAGTTGAAGCTGAGAGACAATTGGCCTTGGTGGAAAAGAAAGTACGGAAAGGACATGTGGATTATATGGATCCAAAGCTTGATTGCATTTTGGTTATTTTACCCTCTAAGCATTCTCCTACAGGAATTTTAATGCAGAGGGAATATATTATATTGTAATGGATATTTCTACCAAATAACAGAGTAAAAGATTTTAAAAAAACTTATGTGGAAAAGATCTCTGGGTTGATTTTAACAGGAAAATTGAGAGTTGTCAACTAACAGGAATAGACTCAGCAGAAATTACAGTACTTTTAACTAAGGATGATGTAGACAAATTATGGGCAGAAAGTGAGCCTTGGCAAAGATCTTTCAGTAATTTTGGGGAGAGATTAACAGTAAATATCCCAAAAGTGATAGAATTCAACTTATAAAAAGAGCTGATTGGATTCTGCCTCAAACTGTTCAAGTACACTCATATCTGGAGCCTGTACATTTTATACAGAAACAAACAAACAAGAAAAGGCAGGTTACAAGTCAGAAAATTTAAGTGAAATCATTCAAAGTCCTTATAATTCACTTCAAAAATCAGAATTGTATGCTATTCTTTTAACATTAATGGATTTTTCAGAACCTCTCAACATAGTTACTGACTCTCAGTATGCTGAAAAAGTGGTCTTACATATTGAGACTGCAGAATTTATCCCTGCTGAGTCAGAATTAACTTTGTTATTTATTCAATTACAAGATATAATCAAGAATAGGGGGCATCCCTTATATACATATAACTCACATCTGATTCCATACAGGTCTGCCAGGTCCTCTAGAACAAGGTAATGATGAGATTGATAAACTCTTGATAGGAAATGTGCTGGAGGCCTCAGAATTTCATTAAAAAAACATTATGTCATTATTAAAGGCTTAAAAAAGGAATTTTCCATAACCTGGCAACAAGCCAAGGAAATTATAAGGAAATGTCCTACTTGTTCTTTTTACAATCAGACTCCACTACCAGCAGGATGTAACCCAAAGGGTACTCAGAAGAATGAAGTCTGGCAGATGAATGTGTTTCATTTTGAAGAATTTGGAAAATTGAAATATGCACACCATGGATACTTATTCAAGATTTCAATGCACAACTGCTTTAAGTTCAGAAAAGGCTGATTCTGTAATCATGCATTTGCTAGAAGTAATGGCCATCATGGTTATACCTGCACAAATTAAAACTGACAATGCTCCAGCATATGTCTCTGGTAAAATAAAACAGTTTTTTTGCTTATTACAATATAAAGCATATTACAGGTATACCACATAATCCTACAGGCCAAGCAGTCATAGAAAGTTCAAATCAAACTCTAAAGGATATGCTAAATAAACAAAAAGTGGTAACAAAACCCCCAGAAATAGATTACATAATGCTCTGTTAACTTTGAATTTTCTCAATGCAAATGAGAAAGGAACAATAGATGCAGAGAAACTGGATAATAGAAAAAACTACAAAATTAAATCAGCCTGTATACTTTAAAGATGTGCTGACCTCAGAATGGAAACCAAGATATGTGTTACATTGGGGATGGGGTTTTACTTTTGTTTCTACAGGAGAAGAAAGGCTATGGATATCATCAAAATTGATAAAAGTTCAATTTGAACAAGAGACACCTCATAATTAGAAGAAGTGATAGTTCATCAACCAGCATGATCATCCAATTTAAATTAACTTATACAACTAACAAATGCTTTTCATTTAATTAGATATAACTTGCCAAAAGGGAACCTTCCCAAAGTTAGGCTTGAGGAAGGGTTTTTGTTTTTGTCTTTCAGGAGAATGAAGGCTAAGGAATATGGAGAACACTGGACAAATGAGACATCTGAAGGAAGGGGACAAGCCATTCAGGAAAAAATGTCCCAAGAAAAAGAGTAACTTGGCCTATTGGTATACCATATATAAAATTTCATAAGTTTTCCTAAATGTTTGTTTCTGCTATTCTCTACAAACACTTAACACAAATGGTCTTTTTATAGTTCCAGTACAATTAAAAATTAAAGCTGGCTTTGGAGTTGGAGAATGGCTGTATCAGTTTTCTTCAGGGAATCATGACCAGGCATAACAGCAAATACTGTACCTAGCTCTAACCTTATTCCTAATCCAATCTCTAAGACTAATATTGATCTTTGATAAACCTAAAATTGTCCATAGCCTTAACAACCCAGGCCTAACCATAACCCTAACAGTACTACTAACTCTAATTTTAATCTTAGAAATTGACATAAAGTGATCTCAAACCTTATGTACAACCCTAACCATAATCATAACCATAATTTTACAAAAGCCCTAAATCAGAACCTGTTCAAAAGTCTTTACTTGAATCATAACTCTATATATAGCAGCATTGCTGAAACAAGATTTAAAGTAATAAAAAATCAATTTTTAATACTGTTTATTTCCCTAATTTTTAACTAGATTCTATGCCTTATATGATCCCTAGCCTAACCTTAGCACTGACTCTAACCACAACCACAGCTTAAATGTAAACCTCACATTGCTCTATTTTTAATTTACATCTAACCCTAGTTCTAAACATACATCAAGTCTACAAGTAACCATAACTATAATCCTGACCATAACCTTACCCCTTATATCCTAAAACTAATCACTACCATAAACAAAACCTAGCCCTAACCCTATCTACAACCTTAACTATAACACTAACTAATTTCTATGCCTAATCCAAGTGTTGTCTCTGTCCATAGTCTAAACCTAAAACTAATCCTAAAGGAAGCCATAATTCTAATCCTAGCTATATCACTTTCACTAACCCTATGCTCAAAAACAGCTCTAGTCCAGGAACTAACTAAATAGTAAACCATACCCTTGGTTATACTCTAAATTTAACCTTCAGTCAAACACTAGACCAAACTACATGCTAAACCCTAAAAGAAGTTGAAATGTACTCCAGAAAGAACCTTAAAATTTTTGTCTCAACTAACCTCGTAACTCTAGTTCTAAAACTAACTCTACCTCTTACAATGTCATACCTATAATTCTAATCTGATCAGCTGCCAATTCTAACCCTAAATATGAAACTACTTTTAAAACTAACTTCATGTCTAACACTATTCCTACCTACAAACCTAGCCCAAACTTCAACCTTAAATTTACTTATAATTCTAACTCAAAAGTTAGAAATAACATAAATCCTATCTCTAGCCTTAACCATAACCCTAATACTACCTCTAACTCAAACATTATATTTAGAACAGTATTAACCCTGTCAACTAATCGGGCATAACCATAACTCCAACAATAACCCTAGCCCTATAACAACCCTAATGAGACCCATGTCATAACCCTAATCCAAACCTTAAAATTAACTTGAACGCTAATCCTGTCTATACTTAATCATGACCATAACCCTAAATCTCACCCAAAATAAACTCTTATAAGACCTAAGCTAAACACTAACCATAACCCTACATGTAGTCCATTCTAAAAATGTTTAAAATTAAACATAAACAATTTTAACATTAATTGTAACCATTACTGTAATGCTAACTAAACTCCATCTGTAAACTGAGTCATAAGCACAACCATAGCTTTGACCCTAAATCCTAAATTAAATCCTCACATAGATTTATTTTTAAATTTATATCTAAAAGTACTCCAAACCTAACTCTATTTAACTCAACTAACCATAACAACCATCTTATACATAACTCTAACCCTAGCATTAATGATCCCCCAACCCTAACAAAAATCATAACCAAATCCTAACTAGCCCTAACAACATCCATAAACCTAATCCTTACACCAAATAAACAATTCACCTAACCCAGACATTGTCTTTACCCCAATCCTAACCATAAATGAAGATGTAATTCTAGTCCCAGCTTCATCTTACCATAAATCTAACCCTAGTCCCAACTCCAAACCTAAACCTAACATAAACTCTAAACTTAGAAATAACTTCAATACTAACCTAAAACCTATACCTCACCCTAATTTTAATCCTAGTTCAAACAGTAGCCCTAGTAGCTCTAAATAACCTTGTAAACCTACATACATCATAAACACTGAAAGTAAGTCAGAAAAAAAAAAAAATCCTAACAGGCATACAAACAAGGTGTTTTTCAAAGAGAGAAACAAAGACTGTGGAGTTGGGTGGGTTGGGGGAGGTGAAAATGATGTGTAGAAGAGAAAATCAAGATAAAAATCAATATAAAAATATTTCTATTTAAAAAGGAAAGTCAAATGATTTATTTTAAATATATTCTTAAATTTAAAAACAGAAAGGCAGATGCAAACATTAGTTCTAACACTAAGCGGCGCTGTTGCTCTATCTTAATACCAAGCTCTAAAGTAAGGCCATCAGTATTCCAAACACAGGCTCTCTGACATCAATCCTAACCATAACCTAAACCTAGCCTTAGCCATAACCTCAGGGCTAACTCTAACCCTAACAACAAATGCAGCCTTAAATTTAACCCTAAGCCTACCTCTAACTCTAAAACTAAACTTGAAAATGACACCAAATACTGTCCCGAACCCCAATGCTAACCCTGTCCTTATTGCTACTCCTAACATTAAACTTAGAAGTATATATGAAACTGCTTCTAAAAGCCAAAACCTAGCAAGACCCAGTTGTAACTCTATCCTTAGGTCTAATTGTAATATTCATAAATAAATAAACCTAAAATTCTTTCTATCCTTTGCCAGAATACTAACAATAAACTAACCATAACCCTAACATGAACCTTAAAACTAACACTAAGCCAAACACAAACCCTGCCCATGCTACCAATAGCCATACAATAACCATAATCAGTCCATAGTAAAAATCAAACTCTAACACTAGCCTAAAGCCTATATCTAGCTCAAACTGGAAAACTAGGTCTTCAATTATATACACCAAATGCTAACGCCAATTGTATCGTTTACTCACATGCTACACCCATTGTTATCTCTAAACTGAGTCCTAAGTTCAACACTAGCTCTAACCTTTCTATACCTAATAAAGTTTAACTGTCAAATAGTTCTAAAGGTAAATTGGATTTAACCCTAATCCCAGACCTAGCTCTCACCTTACTCTAAGTCTACAGCTAACTGAAGCTACATTCCTAGCAGTAACACTAATGCTAATCTGAGCAGTGACATTAATCCTAAAGCTAATGCTAACCATAACCATAATCAAATCTAGCCTAATCCATATCACAAACCTTAAGCCAAACAATAAACAAAGCTCTAAACCTAACCCCAAACACTGGCTCTAACTCTAGTCTTAACCCTAAAATGAATCCTAAACTTAGTCTTAATTCTAACCCTAAACCTAACCCTACCTCTAACCCTGTCCCCAATATTATCCCTAACCCTAAATATTCCTAAACGTATGCACAAGTGCACACATGCAAACACACACACACACACACACACACACACACACACACACACACACACCCATATGCCAAATGTGAATATTTACCAAACGTAGCTCTCACTCTAAAGTTCATGCTAGCCCAAATGACCTAAATATATCATTGGCACTAAATATACATGTTAGTGTATCTCCAAGCTGAAATCTAAAACAAGCTCTAAAACTAACCTTAAACATTGTTCTACCACTAAATGGAGCTGTTACACAAAACTTACACCAAATTCTAACCTGTCCTTGTCAAGAGTCCTGTCCCTGGCACTGACTAAATCCTAACCCTAAACGTGAACCTGGCTGTAACCTAACCCCAAGATTAACACTAATCCTGATGACAAAGCCAGCTCTGAAATTTACCACCAGCTTATCTCTACTTAACACTAAATATACGGTTTCCAGCCTAACCCCTAACAATAACCCTACCTCTAACTCTATATACCTGAAACTACCCATAACCTTAATACCAATGTTGGCATGAATATAAACAAAACCCCATGCCGACACATTAATTGTAAAAATAACCAAAAATATCTCTAGCCCTAACACTAACCCACAGTATAATCCTACTCTAACCCTAAACCTAACCCATGGTATAAACATAACCTAACCCTACCCTAAAGTATGATGTAAACCTACCCTAACTCTAACAATAACCTTAACATTACCACTAAAGTAACCCTAATCAGACCAAAGAGAATGACCTAAACCAATCTTATATCTAGACTGAACACTAAAACTAGGTCTAACACTGACCATACACCAATTTGTAAAACTAAATACAACTCTTACTCAATTGCTACACGAAGTGCTATCCCTAGCCCAAATCATAAGCCAAATGACAGCTCTGATTCTGAATAAAACTAAGACCATAAAGTTTATCCTCATATAACTCTATTTCTAAATTTTTATCTAACAATAATATTAATCCCAGCTCTAACTTAACCATAGGACTACAACTTTCTAAAAATAAAATTCTAGTATTAAAACTATCTTTTTCCTTAACATGAACCCTAACCCTAACCATTGTGTAATTATAACCCTATCCATAACCTTAACCCTAACACTGAACAAAGCTTGACACCTAAGCTAAACAGTACCTTAAACCCTACTCTTCAACCTAAAGCTAAACCCAGCTGTGAACTAAACTAAGCTATAATTCTCATGCTAGCCCCAACCCTAACTCCAACCTTAGCCTTAACACCAGTGCAAACTAAACCCATGATAGCTCAGAATGGAGACTGATGCCAATGCATTAAAGACTACTTCCTACTTTCTCTTCTGTCAGGTTCAGAGTAACTGGATTTATGTTGAAGTCTTTGATCCACTTGGAATTAAGTTTTGTGCATAGTGACAGATATGGATCTATTTGCAGCCTTCTACATGTTGACATCCAGTTATGCCAGTACCATTTGTTGAAGATGCTTTCTTTTTTCAATTGTACAGTTTTGGCTTCTTTATCAAAATATTATATGTTCATGGGTGTGCCGATTAATGTCAGGGTCTTCAATTCGATTCCATTGGTCCACATGTCAGTTTTTATGCCAATACCAAGCTGTTTTTATTACTGTAGCTCTATAGTAGAGCTTGAGGTCAGGGATTGTAATGCCTCCAGAGGTTGTTTTATTGTTCAGGATTCTTTTGGCTATCCTGGGTTTTTTTGTTTTTGCAACCACAATAGACTACTGGCAATGGTCAAGAGAAAGCCCCAACTTACCTATTCTGGTGATTGGGTGGCCAAACACCCTAACTGTCGTGCTAGAACTCTTACCCAATGACTGATGGAAGTGGATGCAGAGATCCACGGCCAGGCCCCAGGTGGAGCTCCAGGAGTCCAAACTGGTGAGAAAGAGGAGGGATTACATTATTGAAATTGTTGAGACCATGATTGGAAAAAGCACAGGGACAAATAGCCAAACTAGTGGAAACACATGAACTATGAACCAATCAATAGCTGAGGAGCCCCCAACTGGATCAGGCCCTCTGGGTAAGTGAAACAGTTGATTAGCTTGAACTGTTTGTGAGGCACCCAGGCTGTGGGACCAGGACCTGTCCTTATTGCATGAGCTGGCTGTTTGGAACCTGGGGAATATGCAGGGACACTTTGCTCATCCTGGGAGCAGGGGACTGGACCTGCCTGTACTGAATCTACCAGGTTGAGCTGAATCCCCAGGGGAGTCCTAGCCCTGAAGGAGATGGGAATGGGAGGTGGGCTGGGGAGGGGGAGCGGGAGGAGGGAGGACAGGGGAATCCATGGCTGATATGTAAAATTAAATTAAATACAAAATTTTAAAAAATACAATTAAAAAAAAGAGACCTAACACAAATAACACCCCAAACCCTAGATGTCACCCTCAACTCAGTCCTAGCTCAAACACCAGCCAAAAATACATCCTTGGGCATAAAAGAAAGTATAACACTACCTAAAGATGAAGCCCAAAAGTATCTCTAAAACTAACCTTTTCCCTACTTTTAACATGAACGATAGCATTACCAACTCTAGCCCTAAATACAACTTGATATTAACCAAAATCCTGGCTCTCATTCTAACATAACCCTAACTCAAACACTAATCCTAAACGTACTCCTGGCCCTACATGAAATTATAGCCTTAACTCTATCCAAAACCATAAAACTAGACTATTACTACTAACTTTGTTGATAATTCTAACATTAACTGTAGTTCTTACTACAACTTTATACCAAATTCTAACTTAACCCTAGCCATAACACTAAACAAAGTTCTGCACCTAATCCAAACACTGTCTCTATCCCTAATCCTAACCCTAACCCTTATCATAGAACTAATTTTAAACATACTCCTAACCCTAAACCTAGCCTCAAACCTAACATTAGCCCTAAATCTGACATAAACTCTAACCTAGATCTAATTCTAATACTCACCCCAGGACTAACACTAATCCTGAGGGCAAATCAAGACCTAATCCTATCCCTAATCTTAGCCTTAATCCTTAACATATGCTCTAAATTAACCCCAAATGTGGTCATAGCTTTCATCCTAATTTTAAAATTGAAACTAATCTAAACTGTAGTTTTAACCCTAACCTTAACCAAACCTTTGCCATAAACCTTACTCAAACCTTAACTATACATTACCCATATACACTAAATATAAGCAACCCTACTTGTAATTCTAATGAGAAACACAACTCAAAACATAACCATAATCTTTACCTAAATCTAGTTTTGGCTCTAATGTTAACTGTAACACTAACTCAAACCTGAACCCTAACCCTCATCCTAGTCCAAATAATAAACATAACCCTCGTCTAACAATTACCATAACCCTAAACCTAACCCTCAGATAATACATCTAAACCCTATAGCTAACATTAACCACAATCCTAACCATAAAACTAACCCAACTCTAAACACAAGCCTCTGTCTAACCCCAAGATTTTCCCTAACTTTAGCTCTAATGATAATGCTAAGCCTAGCTTTAACACTAATCCTATCTCTGACCCAGCCTTAACTTCACATACATGCAGTTTCTAGGCATTTTCATACATCTCTATTTGTGAATATATGCACCTAAGTGCAATTTCTGAGCACTGTCAGCAGATATGAGCCAGTTCACACATATGAAGTTTTTGAGTTTGGTTTAATGTCAGTATGTATGCATGTGCTGCTATGTACACAATTTCTGAGTATGGACACATGTTGACATGTAGGCACATGTTCACATGAATGTAATCTCAGAGCATGGTTACATGTCAATAGGTGCATGCATGTTCCTACAGGAGTGAATGCTTATATCGGAATGTATGTGCATCTTTATATACAGAAAGTTTCTGCATGTGGCCATATGGGAATGTGGATTTTTGCCTTTGTTTGTGTGTCTGGTGAGAAAATATGTCATTTCATAGATTGGGCTAGTGCAGAAGTTGCATTCCTGGGGCTAAGTAAAGCTGGTGAATCAGCTATTTAATTGACCAGGAAAAGATATCTCAAAATCACGGACCTGTTGCTAAACTTGTAGGAACAGAGCTAGCAGCAGTAGGCAGAAAGATGTGAGGGGAAAGAAGCATCTCCTAAGTTATAGGAGGCTCATGGTCAAAGTGGTTTGGAAAGCCACAGATGGAGCTAGTTCTGTGTAAGTTAGGAAGGCAAGAGTTGAGATGAGGATGGAAAAGGGAAGAAGAGACCTGCTTGGCAGAGGCAGCTCCTGAACAAACCTGGTATCTTAGGATGCAGATCTGAAGTGTGGCATAGAGGTGACCAGAAGCAGGGCACAGCAAGAATGGGGATTGGAAAGGAAAGGAGCAACTTACCCTGCAAGGGTGTCTCAGGAACAAATGGAGTACCTGGGTCTGGTCTAGAGCTAGGCTTGCCATTGGGCTGATAGTGGTGGGCATTAGGGATAGGCAGCAAAGGGAAGAAACAACTCACTCTGCAAAGGAGTGTTACAAATAAAAATTCATGGGCCATGTCTGGAGCTATGCTTACCTAATCCTATCCTCATTCCTAACTTACCTTTGCTGAAGACCTGACCCTTACTCTAGACACAGCCACAACCCTAATCCAAATCATACCTCAAATCTCAATTACAGACCTTATTCTAAACCTAATTCTAGCTAACCCATGTTTACCCTAACCTTAATACTACCATTACCCTAAACCTAGCTCTACATCTAGCTATAATTCTAGTACCAATCATAACCACAAACCCAACATTAACTTTAACACATACAGTAACCCTTATTGTAAGTCTAACTTCAATCCTATCCTTAATAGTAGCTCTGTATTAGTCAGGTCTCTCTAGAGGAACAATTTTATACATACATACATACATACATACATATATATATATATATATGTGTGTGTGTGTGTGTGTGTGTGTGTGTGTGTGTGTGTGTATGTGTGTGTGTGTGTTCATATGGGAATATATTAGAATGACTCACAGACTGTGGTCCAGCTATTCCAATAATGACTGTCTATCAACAGAATGTCCAAGAATCCAGTAGTTGTTCAGTCCATGAGGCTGGGTGTCTCAGTTGGTTTTTAGTACGTACCAGAATTCCAAAGAAGTTGTCTCTAATGACATGAAGGAGTGGATTGGCCAGTGAGAGCAAGAGAGAGAAAAAGCAGACAAAGAGAGTAGCCTTCCTTCTTCCATGCCCTTCATATTGCCTTCAGTTAGAAGGTGTGGCCAAATTAAAGGTGGATCTTCCCACTTTAAAGATCTATATTATAGGTGTATCTTCCCTCCTCCAAACATTCAAATTAAAATTGGGTCTTCCCCCTTCAAATGATTTAAGTAAGAAAAAAAAATCTCCTCACAAGTTTACCCAGATGCTTTAGTTTTAGTTAATTCCAAATGTAGTCAACAACTGAGAATAGTTATAATATACTCTAAAACTAACTCTAAACCTAACCTTAAATTAAGCCCTCACTATAAAAGTAGCCCCAAGGCTAACTACAATGCTATCGCAGAACTAATCCTACCCACAACCTAGTAATATTCACAACTTTAACCCTATCTCTAACACTAACTAAACTTGTTCCTGATCCTTACCCTAACTCAAGACTTAAGGAGCTATATCCATGCCTATATTTGACTGCACTTGATACTGCATGTGAATCAATATGTACATAGACTTTGACATGGAATGATGCTCATTGATTACATATGTTATGTGACCATGCTCTAAGGCTTCATGTGCATGAAAATGCATATACATGCTTATTTGTGACAGTTCTCAGAAACTTCATACATGTCAGTGTAAACATACACATAACCATGTGACTGTGCTTAGAAATTGCATACATGAGAACATGCACAACCATACTCTTATAAATGCACTCAGAGAATGCATTGTGTAATTATGAACATATGCATTGACACATGACCATGCTTAGATACTGCACAAATATGAACATGAACACACAGGCCATAGCATGACATTGCTAAGAAAAACCATGGGAATGAAGTTACACTCAAAGCCTGCATACATGTGAACATACCCATATGGTTTCTTTATTTCTCCCTTGATCCAGTGATAAATCAGTTGAGAGTTGTTCAGTTTCCATGAGTTTGAAGGTTTTCTATAGTTTGTGTTGTTGTTGAACTCTATATTTAACCCATGGTGATCCTATAAAATATAGAAGGTTATTATAATTTTTTGTATCTGTTGAGATTTGCTTTGTGACTGAGTACATGGTCAATTTTAGAGAAGGTTCCATGAGGTGCTGAGAAAAAAGTATATTCTTTTACATTTGGGTGAAATGTTATATAGATATCTGTTAAGTCCGTTTGAGTGATATCATCTGCTAGTTCTCTTATTTCTCTGTTAAGCTTCTGCTTGGCTGGCCTGCCCATTGGTGAGAGTGGGATGTTGAAGTCTCCCACTATTAGTGTGTGAAGTATGATGTGTGATCTAAGCTTTAGTAATGTTTCTTTTACAAATGTGAGTGTCCTTGTACTTGGGGCATAAATGTTCAGAATTGAGACTTCATCTTGATGGATTTTTACCTTTGATGAATATGAAATATCCTTCTCTATCTCTTTTGAGTAATTTTAGTTTGAAGTCCTTTTTGTTATATATTAGGATAGCTATACAGCTTGCTTCTTAGGTCCATTTGATTACAAAGTCTTTTACCAACCCTTTACTCTAAAGCAGTGTCTGTCTTTGAAGTTGAGGTGTATTTTTTACATGCAGCAGAAGGATGGATCCTGTTTTTGTATCCATTCTCTTAGCCTGTATCTTTTTATTGGAGAATTGAGTCCACTGATATTAAGAGATAATAATGACCAATGATGGCTAATTCTTGTTTTTGTTTGTTTGTTTGTTTTGGTAGTGGTTATATTAGTATGTGTGTGTGTGTGTGTGTGTGTGTGTGTGTGTGTGTGTGTGTGTGTTTTTCCTGTCTTTGGGATTTGCTGATATGAAATTATCTATTGCCTGTGTTTTCACACATGCAGCTAACTTCCTTGGGTCAGATTTTTCCTTCAAGTACTTTCTGTAGGGCTGGATTTGTGGATAGGTATTGCTAAATCTGGTTTTGTTATGAAATATCTTGTTTTCTCTATCTATGGTGGTTGAAAGTTTTGCTGAGTATAGTAGTGTAGACTGGCATCCATGGTCTCTTAGTGTCTGCAAATGTCTGTCCAGGACCTTCTGGCTTTCAGAGTCTCCATTGAGAAGTCTGGTGGAAATCTGATAGGTCTGCCTTTATAAGTTACTTGACATTTTTCCTTTGCAACTCTTAATATTCTTTGTTTATTCTGTATGTTTAGTGTTTTGACTATTATGTGGTGAGGGGACTTTTCTTGGAGGTCTAGTCTATTTGGTGTTCTGTAAGCTTCTTGAACCTTTATAGTCTTCTTTAGGTTGGGAATGTTTTCTTCTATGATTTTCTTGAATATGTTTTCTGTGCCTTTGAGCTGGCATGCTTCTCCTTCTTCTATCCCTCCTATTCTTGGGTTTAGTCTTTTCATGGTGTCCTGGATGTCTTGTGTTAGAAATGTATTGGATTTAACATTTTCTTTGACCAATCAATTTCCTCTATTGTATCTTCAACCTTGAGATTTTCTCTTCCATCGCTTGTATTCTGTTGGTGATGCTTGCATCTGTAGTTTCTGTTCACTTACCCAGGATTTTTCATTGCCATAATTTACTCAGTTTGTGTTTTCTTTATTGCTTCTATTTCAATTTTTAAGTCTTGAACCTTTTTGTTCCCATGTTTTTTGTTTTTGTTTGTTTGTTTGTTTGTTTTTTCTTGATTTCCTTGGCTTCCTTTGGGGATTTATTGATTTCTTTCCATTTTTGTTTGTCTTTTCTTCGATTTCTTTAAGGGAATTTTTCATTTCCTCTTTAAAGACCACTATCATCTTCATAAAGTTATTCTTTGATCATTTTCTTGTGCGTCAGCTGCATTGAAATGCTCAGGTCTTGCTGTTGTAGGACCACTGGGTTCTGGTGGTGCCATATTGACCTTTCTGTTGTTGAATACATTCTTACTCTAGCATTTAATCATTTGTTCTTCCAATTGGTGTGGGTTGTGCCTGTGCCTATATAGTCTGCTGGAGTTGCAGGAGAGGGTTGGCCATAGGAAGAATGACCAGGAACATGGGGTTGAGCAGCAGAGAGGGTCTTGGGGGAACCAAATTCAGTGGGTGGTAGCAGTGGTGGTTTTACTTCAGTAGCATTAGTCAGTAATATTCTTTCAGGAAAAGATGGTAAGGAAGTAGGATTGGGGCCTGTGTACAACTTAGTGCATATTATTCCCCTCACATGATCCCCTCCTTGGTCTTTCTTTCACAGCCTATAGCTTTGCCCTTTCAGCTGCTTTTTTAGATCTTCCCATTATAGTTTCATTATGCTTCAGGATTTTGCATCCTCACTACTTATTCCACCAAGCCAGGGAAGGTAGACTTCTCAGGATCTACACCCCCTCCCCAGAGAAGCCCAGGAAGTGACTGTAAATAATATGAATATAAAATGTTGACTAAAAATATTATTTTCCAGGGTAGGTAATAAAACAAATACAGAAGATTCTGAAAAATGTGGGAAACCCAGGAGTATGCATGCCTGTTTGTTTATTTCCACAATAGAACATTGTAGTGGCATTTGCTCTGCCCATGACCTTGGGCTATAGGGCCCAAAGGAGTCAGTGTTTCTTGCAGTTGTATGTGACCTCTTAAAATGAGAGGGAAAAGGGTCACATGCCCCTTCTCCCTGCTGCCTGCCTGCAAGGTGGCTTTGTTCCTGGTCAGAACAGAGGACAACTTCAGTTGTTTACTCAGTTCTGTACCATTAAATAGACTCATGTGGTTGATCTTAACAAGGGGTACCCAACATGGGGCTCAAACTCATAACCCTGAGATTAAGAGATTAAGTTCTACCAACTGAGCTAGCCTGACTATTTTTTTCCACACTTGCCATTGCTTTCTGGGACCCTTCTCAATCTAGCATAAATCCAACCTTTCCATTTTGCTATTAATAATGTTCAAGTTTTCCACAGTAAAAAATATGTCTTTCCAATAGCAATCTCTGAATTGTCCAGAAGGAAGATGGGGCACCCACAACAATGACTCTACTTGATCCGGAAAGATGCCATTGTACCTAAGTATATTACTCAGTGAATAATAATAGTTTTCAGCTTTGGACTGAAAACTCTTCAGAACAGTTCTAAGATGATATGGTTCATCAGACTACATCTCTAGCCAGAATCTCAGATAATCTTATCCACTACTCTGAGACTGGCTACAGACTCTATAGCTAGCCCTATTGAGACCTAATCCAAGCTTTCTTATAGAACCCCACAGGGATACTACTGTCCCATAAACAGCAGGAAACAATTCTAAGAAAACAATGCCCCCTCTTCCAAAGGTTTCATTTTTCTCAGGGTTATGGATGGATGCTTATAGGGTTGGGGGGAACAATTTAGATTCAGTATTCTCCTTTAGAAAAGAAAAAGGAGAATTGATAGGTTTAGTATATTAAGGTAGATTATTGTATCTACTAGTAAATTGATTTAGCAAATTATCAGGTTTGGATAATTTGCAGTGATATGGATTCTTGCATGTTGATACAAATGAACTATTCTTATATTCCCATTTAAAATAATTTGTATGTTGATACAAACACAAAACTAAATTTGTTGTATTGTACATATATTTGTACTCCTGTTTGAAATATTTTGTATAGTGATACATATAAAGTATATTGTTGTCATATTGCACTATACATTTCTACCTATGTTTAAAATACTTTGTGAATTGTCACAGTTTTGAGGTCATTGTCCTTATATGATATATCAGCTTACAGACTTGTTTATCTTGTTAATGTGAAGCCTTAGTCTTTAGGTTATTTAGGTAGATAAGACTTATAGAACTATAGTCACCCATGCTTGTCATTGCTATACTTATGTTAGGTTCTCCAGATTTACAGAAGCATATGTCAGATGGATAGATAACATTCAAACACTTCATATACCTAGAGAATATGGCATTTAAATGTTTTGATAACTTAGAATTCTGTTGATGTGAGACATGATTACTCCTGGCAGCACCCATTTGATTCCAAGAGAATGTTGGGTTTCTAAGACATTTCCATTTGGAAATTCTTGGCACAAAATGGCCTGGTGGGCAAGGAACTGCCCTTGCCTTGACTGCTGACAGTATGAACGCTGTCCTTTCTGGCCAAGTAGGACACAGGAAATGTGGCTACTGAACTCTGCCAAGACAGGGTAAGATGGTCTTTCAAAATTCCTGCTTCTAAAAAATGGTCTCTCAGATATTATAGGCATGTAGCCAAATTGGAAGCCCCAATGATGCTGTGAAACTTTTGGTAACTATCCTGCCTGCCAGCTGTCTCTGTCTATTGCAAGAATTTTTGGAAATTGCTTGCTTGCATTTCCATTTTCTCAGGCATTATTATTTTCCTTCTCAGGTATTTGATGGAGTTGAAGACTTAATAGTTATAGTTATAATCTTCTTGTATCTTAGCCAGAACATATTAGTACCAGGGTTGGAATCTTCAAGATAGGACAGCTATTGGAGTAATCTTGGCACTTTGCCATTTACCTATGTTCTGGACATTTAGCATGTCTCTCTTGTTTGATGTTATTCTTCTTGGTTGTATTTCCTATTTTTTATGTTATTACCCTTTGTTTTCCTTGGACAATACTTGATAATAATTCTTATTGTATATAGTTTGCATTAAGTTTAGAACATTCTTATTTAGACTAAATGGGGAAATGTAGTGATATTTGTTCTGCTCATCACCTTGGGCTATATAGGGCCTGATGGAGGTGGTGCTTCCTGATTGCATTTTTACATGACCTTTTCAAAGGAGAGAAAGAAAGGTCACATGCTCTTTCTCCCTGCTGCCAGGTGGATTTGCTCCCGGTCAGAACAGAGGATGACTTCAGCTGTTTACTCGGTTTGGTATTTGTGAGTGTATTTCCTCAATTTATACTTTAAGAAATCCTTATTACACATTAAATAGACTCACATGGTTGCTCTTAACAGATGTGACAAGAAGACAAGTTCTGCCAGGCACTTCTTTTTGAAAGTTGCCTTTTAGCATCTTGGTACAGGAAGCTTCTCTACTGGGATGTATTAGAATCACTGGTTTTTCCTTTCTTCTGTTTCATACACAAACACTGACACCCAATAATAATAAATTTCCTGAATAACATAGTTGTTTAAAAGAACAATTTATCCTCTAAATGAGTAAACAGTGATTAGTGGGGCTAGTGGCTTAACAAGTCATTCTCTATGTGAGACCAAGGTTAAAATGGAGGCTTTAAAGGACAGAGGAAATTAATTATAGCAGTTCACACAGTCCATAAGTTCTCAAGAGCAGCATGTTAGATCTCAAAGGTTGATTTATTCGCCACTATTTTTATCCAGTAACCTAATTCTTGGGGGGGACAGGTACAGTGAACTTTAGTAATGGTATTTACAAGAGTGGGGCTCCCTAAGACATTCCTCTTTTACTGTAAATCTGACATGGAAATTATAAAACAAGGTGCTCAGTGTGTTGGGGACTACATTCAGGCAGGGATTCCATAGAAGAATAAGGCCTCTGTCTTCCTTTCATATTCTTTCTGGGACAAGTACTCCAGAGCTTCTTAGACCTTGTAGGCCATGTAATCCATGTGGTCCACCCATCTATTGCTATAACTGTATTCATTGTCATACCAGGAAATGAGATTCTAAAAGTTGTCAATGAAACCAAGGCAGCCCCAGCATCAAAGTTGGAAGAGTGGACATAACTGTTAAAGTCACTTGAGACAAGCTGGTCCTCATTGTAGTCCAGGATGTCCTTTATTGAGCCTTCTGATGCTTGAATATTCATCTTCTTGATGTCCTCATACTTGAGAAATTTCTCCACATAGCATGTCAGATCCACAATGGAAACACTGAGGGTAGGAACATGGCAGATATGCCAGTGAGCTTCCCACTCATCTCAGGATGATGTTCTGGGTAGCCCCAAAGCCATCATAACATAGCTTCTCAAAGGGGCCATCCACAATCTTCTGGGTAGCAGGGATGTCATGGAACATGTTCATAAGTCCTTCCTGTTCTCATAGTTCACACATATCACAAACATGAAGGTATCAGCAGAAGGGGCAAAGATGATAACCTTCTTGTCTTCATCTTTCAAGTGGGCCTTGGCATTCTCCAGGGTGATAGAGATACAGTAGACTCTATAACACACTAAGCACCAACATCACCTTTTTGATGTTGGTGGTATCTCACTCCTGGAAGATAAAGATGTCCTCCCTGTTGATGACAAGTTTTACTTTCTCATCTTTGACAGTGTCATTGGCCTTGCCATAGATAGAGTCATACTGGAATGTGTAGATCTTTAGATAAGGTCAATGCTGGGGTTACTGATGGCAAGAATATCTATTTTGTCTTAGTTAAAGGCAGCCCTGGTGATTAGGCATCCAATACAACCAATTCTGTTCATTACTTCCTCCACCATTGTGTCTTGGAAACAAGAATGGCACTGCACTAGAGTAGATGTATGTCTCTGGACCAGGGAGGAGCAGAAAGGCAAGTGACATAACTTTTGCTTTTGTTGAATAACTCAAGAATATAAACAATAGAAGAGAAGTATTAGACCAGAATCAGGCATTCTCTATTTACTTCCCACTGAGCTTTATGGTAGGAAACAAAATGCAGCTGAGTGTCCTTAGATTTCATCTTTAATCTATGTTGAATTTGTTTTCTTTCAGTTTTCCAGGGAAGTGCCTACATTGATATATTTAAAAGAACATTAGATTTAAGGTGTTTTTTTTTTCCTATGTGTCATTCACTATGATTTGGAAGAGCCAAATCATTGAACCACATTTCTTTCTGCAAGGCCAACCAGTATATCCTGAACCAATGATCATGGGCACTTCTTTGTTCTATTGCCAATTAGCTGGAGGATAAAAATGGAAAGGCTACCCATTCACTCAGAAAATGAAAGCTCACTCTTTGTGGCTATTCAAGGTCTTTTATTTAAAAATACTGTTGAGTACTACTTGTCTGACTTGTAAAACTATTCCAACAATAAAAATAGGTTAGAAACTTGGAGGACGGAAACGTGATAAAAAGAATTAGAAACCAGATAGTAATATTTAAATATTCTCAAAAACATGCACTTCTGCTTTTTATTTTAAACTTCCACAGTACTATTTTTACTCTCCTCACTGGACCTACATTTTTTTCTTTTTGTGCTGTGCTTTTCCATTTACCTACTTTCCCCCCTCCATTCTTATTTCTATTTATGAATGCCTATTACTCTGAATAATTTTCTTACCTTTTCCTCCATCAGAGATAACATGATAAAATGATGCATTAGGAAATATCATTTTGTTACCCTTATCAAAAGTCTATATCTATTTTTAACCTTTCGATGCATTATGGGTAAATGGAACATATGCCTGCACAAATTACAAGCTACTAGCTACAACTATGGAAAAATACAGCTACACTGGTTTACATGAGAAGAGTTTAAGAGAATCTAGGAAGATCCTGAAAATGAAGGGTCTGAGGTGTTTGGGTTCTAGAGTAGGTGGTGATCAGGGTTGCAGGGAGAAGCCAAGAAACAACTATCTGTGGTTTGTTCTTTCTCAGTGTCCCTACAATTGCCTTCTCCTTGTCTTGTTCTCATGCTTCAACAGTGCTTGTTTTCATTCCTTCTTTTCTTTTTCCTTCTAAAGCCCTTCTGTTCCTAAGATATTTCATTCCCAACTTTTTCTCACCATCACTTCTTCCTGAACAAGGCTGCATTCCTCTTTTTCATTAGCAATAGCTTTGTAATACAGAGTGCTGATAACCCACACACTCTGAAGGTTCATGGGCCACCTTTGCTGTTTCAGCTTCATGGCAGAGGAATCCAGCTATCAGCTTTGACAATCCCTGACTTAACCAGTTGGGCTGTAGGATGGGAATCACATGGTTTAAAATTAATTCCTAGTCAGAAGAGAGCCAAGTTTAACATTATTAACTCCTTAAAACAAAGCTTTAGTAAAATAAAACATCTACTATTTAATCATATCCATGGCTTAGTTCAGAAAGCTTCCTCTCTGCACATCAAAGATGCATTTTACAGATTGACACGAGGATGGGCTTGGAAATGCCCAGATCTCCTGGCAGCATTGTGAATGGTTAATTCCAGTGGGTCATGTAACCTTGAGCTCTCACAAATATGAATGATCTCATGTGTCAATTAGAATATTTAAATATACGTATTCCATACTTGACTGAATGACCTTGGAAATTCTGATGTTGAGTGTTTTTGATGACTTTCTCACTACAATTCATTTCCTTATTGCATCAGTTACTGTGGGCAAACACAGCTCGTCATCTGAAAGCACACATAGGGCATGGTTCCCAGTGCAGTGGATTTGGGGAATAGGTCCAAATTGGGGTGTTTGTGTCATGGTGAAGATCCTCAACTCATAAGTAAGTCTTTATGAATGAGTTCTTACTCTGACAAGTACTGGATTAGTTACCACAAGAAAAGTTACAACCGTAAAGCAAGGATGCCCATGAGTTTTCCCATGTTTTCTGCTTGCCTCTAGACTTTTGGTCTGCAATATTATGATTTGACACCCATCACTGTGGCAGGAATCTTAAAAGTACTTGTTAATGAAATCAAACCTGAGGCCAGCTATTGGGGTGAATGCTGGAAGATCAGAGAAACAGAACAAGCCGCGGCTATCTCACCTTGCTAGTTCCTCAGGCTGGAAGCTTCTGAGTCCTCATCCAGATTGAATCTCAGCTGAACTGTGTGGCTCCAAAACCTGAATGCTTAACCAACCAAATGCTTAACTAAACAAATGCTTAACAAACTACATGCTTTACTCACTACATGCTTTTCTCCTTAGTTCCTGGTCCTCACACCTTATATACCTTTCTCTTTCTGCCCCCATTCCCTGGGATTAAAGGTTGTGTTTCTGGGATTAAAGGCATGGGTCACCATGCTTAGCTGTTTCTAAAGTGGCCTTGAACTCAGAGATCCAGCTAGCTCTATCTCCCAAATGCTGGGATTAAAGGCGTGTGCTACCACCGCCCAACTTCTGTTATCACTTGCTCTGACCCATTTTCTAGCCACCATTTTTGGCTTTGTCCTAGTGGCTGTCTGTTCTCTGACCCCAGATATATTTATTTTGGGTAACACACAATATTTCAGGGAACACAATACCACCACACATCACTCATCAGAAATAGCTATTAAACTGAACACTTCCCAGCCTTCAAAGACATGAGCTAAAATAACCCCTTTTCTTGTATAATTACAACTCTCTAGTATTCTTGTACAAGAGCAAAAGTACTCAGATGGGACTCACCTTGATATTCAGAGGACTACCTAGCAGGATGCACTGTTGGTTAATCCTCTCTGGAAGAATATATAGGCAAAGGTCAATTAAACATAGGTGCATGGTACTCATGCACACAGTAATGAGTATTGTAAGCCCTTTCATGGTAAGCCCTGGCTATTTTTTTTTAACTGAGAATAAATTTGAAATCCAGTGAAAGCAGATAGGAGAGTACTATTACTTTAGTATTTTCCTATATTGTTTCTGTTCAGAGCAGAAGCTAGGAGAATTTCATTTACTTCTCTTTATTACTTCTTCTCTACTCTTTCATTAAACGGGAAGATATATACAAGTTCTTAGTTCTAACTGTTCTTCCAGGATAGATCATATCTTATCTACTACCTCCCTCGTGGTTTTGTACTATTAATACAAGCCTCCAGGTAATTGTTAATCAATTACAACTTCTAAGTCATATTTACTGAACCAGCTAATTTTAATTTTCACATGTTTAAGTAATGACATTTCAAATGGTTATTTAATCATATACATAACAGATTCAACTTTTCCTCTTGGCCTGTAAAAGCTAAATATTTACCATTGAGCCCAATAAGAAAAGGTTTGCAACCCTAGCTTCAGCCTATTGACTCTGCTGTCTGCTCTTGACAGAGCCACGCTACTAATTCACCACACGTGTATCCTTTTCATTAAGTTCCTCCAAATCACTCTTAAATGTATGTGTTTTTAAATTTTAATTTTGCATAACAAGATTTCTTTTCTGAATCTTTTCCAATAATGTTGTCTAGAATATTGTTGATGGACTCAGTAATAATAGCAATAAATTTAAGACAGCAACCAATAAAAGGACAGTGTTCACAGAAACATGTTATGTGAGATCTTGAAACAACTAACAAGTATGTGTTTGTGTTACAAAATTACAGATTTTAATATGAGATAAATATAATATAATATAATACAATATAATAAAAAATAAATCTAAACAATTATTAAATCAGTGAGACACAGTGCTGGAGACATGGTCAGTGGTTAAGTATGAGATACTGTTCCTACATAGGACTGAAGTTCAGTTCTTAGCACCCACATTGGATAATTCACAAGTACCTATAAATTCAATGGGATCCAATGCCCTCTTCAGGTCTCTGTACACACCTGCAATAATGACAACATATACACAGTCACACACATATAACACAATTAAAATTAAAAGTAAAATAGAAATATTTAAAAAGTAGTTTAAGAACAGCAAGCAGAACTACTTTCATGATAAAAATCTGTTCACTTGGGTTTATTTTGTTGAAATAGGCATATTTCTGTGTATGTGTGTATATAAGCAGATATTTATATGTGTATATATAATTTTATTATCTATATACATGTTTATGCACATATATTAAAATCAGTATTTATATACATCATACTCAAATATATGTTTAGATCATACTTCTATGTGTCAAATACTAAAGCATATACATGTAGTGTTAGATCTTGCATGTGTACATATAGATAAACAAAGATACATGGTTATGACTTAAATGTTGCTAAAAATTTTAACAGTCCCTATCTTTGAAGCTACGGTGCATTTAATTTAAAGTACTACCTATTTGTATATTAATTTGCTATAACTAGCACATTCATATGCAAATAAAAATTAAATGTATTTATATTTACATATGCAGTATATTCTTAAAGCATGTTTAAATATAAATGCCCTCCTAAAGCCAATCACAAGTAAAAGTGAGATTGGGAAGATGACTGTGGTAGTTTGAATGTAATTGGCCCCCATAATCTCATAGGGAGTGGCACGATTAGGAGGTGTGGCTTTGTTGGAGTAGGTATAGCCTTGCTGGAAAAACTGTGTCATTGCAGGGGCATGCTTTGCGGTTTCCTATACTCAGGATACCTCTCAGTGTCTTAGTAGACTTCCTGTTGCTTGAAAGAGTTAGGACTCCCAGCTACTTCTTCATTATCATGTCTGCCTGCATGCTGCCATGCTCCCTGTCATGATGATAATGGAGTGAACCTCTGAAACTGTAAGCTGACCCCCTCAATTAAATGTTTTCTTTATAAAAGTTGCCATGGTCATGGTGTCTCTTCACAGAGAAAATCTAACTAAGACAATAGCCTAAGCAAATTCTAAAGATAGCAATTATTTACATATCTTACAGAAAGAAGTTCCATGTACCGATCAAGGAACACAGCAAACTCACCTAGAAATTCCAAAAAGGAAAGAGTGTTTATTAGATCCTGTGGAATGTGTGCACTTGTCCTCATCCTGTTAGGGAACCATGAACTGAGCTTGAATAATCCAATAAAACCCAATTAAAACAAAAGCTTTTATCCTTACAGCTGAGACCATTAAGTTCCCAGGTGATCCCTGCATGGAGTACCAAGATTCTGGGGCCTGACTGAAAGCTGTAACTTGGGGGACTTGCAGAACTCTTGTAGATGTAACCGGCTTGTTAAATAAGAAACACAGAACCAATTGCAAAGTCAAAAACCACGAGGTCAGAGCAAGAGCGGAAAACCTTACCCTTCACTGCTTCTGCTGTCCTTCCTCTCCGCAGGAGACCTACTTCTGTGTGTCCTGTCTATTTATAGACTTTCTGTTCTGTTTTCTCATTGGTTGTAAACCCAGCCACATGACCTCCTCCTCATTGCCTGTTTGTACAGACCTCCAGGTATTCTATGGTTGGTACTGAGATTAAAGGCGTGTGTCTGCCATGCTGGCTGTGTCCTTGAACACACAGAGATCTACCTAGCTCTGCCTCCCAAGTGCTGGGATTAAAGGCGTGCACCAGCTTCTTCTCTGGCTTGCTCTGACTTCAAGGCAACTTTATTAACATACAAATAAAATCACATTTCAATACAAATAAAATATCACTATAGACTCTGAAATGGTAGCTGATCAAGAAATAAAAGCAGTGCAGGCAAGTACTATCTTTTCTGTTTGAAAACATCAAGGAGGAGGTGCAGGACACTGAAAGGGAAAGAAAAAAAAGCTAAATTTCTCAGTTGCACAATGGAGCTGCCATCTTTGGCAACCATCTTATCTTTTGTCTACCAGGCCAATCAGAGACACTTGTTTTCATTCCAGAACAGTGATTATAGCCAACACTGGAAAATCCATTGAGTTGGGACTGATAGTGTCCTAGCCAGTGGGCACCATTAGAAACTAGAGAGAAACCTGAGCAGTGCAAGACTCATTATTCTTGAGTACTAGTCGGCTTACTTCACCAAATTGTTATGTCTTGGTGTTATAAAATATGCACAGTACAAAATTCACCATTTCAGTCATTTAAAGTATTTAACTGGGGTAACTGAGCATATTTTTGCTGTTTTACAACTATCACTATTTATCTGTGTCCAGAACCCTTACCACATTCCTAAAGGAAAACCAAACCCCCAGCCTCTGGCAACCAGTTGCTGTGTTCCTGTTTCTGTGCATTTGCCAGTTCAGGACAGCTTGTGGAAGTGCAGCTGTGCACTCTATAACCTTGGACATCATCTGCTTGCTTTCTTTCTTTCTTTCTTTCTTTCTTTCTTTCTTTCTTTCTTTCTTTCTTTTTTTCAGCAGAGGGGGGCAAACTTCATCTGTGCTGCAGCATAGGTCCACACATCCTTTCTTTTGTAACTGAATTCCTTGATCATTTAGTTATTAGCTTTGTTCACACTGCTTGAGTCAAAAATTAAAAACCTCACCTAGCCTTGATATGAAAGTATGTGCCTAGTCTTATTGTAACTTCTCATGTCATCCATGCTTGCTTGATATCCTTGGGAGGCCTGCTCTTGTTTGAAGGAAAATGGATCTGGGGGAGGGGGAGCCCGGAGGAGGGACTGGGAAGAAAGTAGGGAGGGAAAACTGGGTCAGAATAAGAGAAGAGTATATGAGAGGAAAAGAAGCTTAAAAATAAAGAAAATTTTAGATATGTTAAGCATGAGGGTTGGCTTCATATGTTCATGTCTTAGGCCCATTCATTTGCAGGTATGAAAATGGAGATAGCTCAGTAAAGGGAAGATCCACGGTCTCGAGGTAACTGGCAAGAAAGGTAAAGCTACAAAATACACCTAGCTCTGCTTTTGCTTTCTTTCTCTAATCCTTGTGAATTTAATGTGATGTGTGTATGTAATGTGAGTTTAACATACAGATTTATCCTTCTCTAATAAATGGAACATTTTATTCAGTTGTCTTTGAAATAATTCATAGTTCTTTTTCCTGTACTGTTCATGAATACATGAGTAATCCCTTACTTCATCATGTCCACTGTAGCCATCACTAGTCTCTAAGGCTAGCCAATCCTTGGGATACATTGTATGCCCAAATTGCCTGCTGTGTTTCAAATTTTATTAATTGAATTGTGTAATAGCTAATAAAATTGTTGCATTGACTACATGATGAAATGACAATGTTTTGGTTACATTTGAATAAAATATAATAGATTATGGTGATTTATAACATCTTCTTTGTAAAAGGTGAATGAAGTATTAATGCCACACACGTGGCTTCCTTTGGTGCTGCACAGCACTGCTGTTTGTTCCAACCTGTTGGTGCCTGCATCAGAGATGGAGGTGCTATTCAATTATTCTTATTATCATGCAAGGCAACTTCAGTTCTTTATTCCTTTATTAATCAAGTTGTAAACCTCCTTTTCTGAATCCTACTTACAAATTGCAATTATTAAAAAAAACAGCATTTTCACTCTGTGAAAAGATTCACAGAATAGCTAATTATGAATGATATAGCTAAGTGTTACATTGTGCTGTTAATGAACAATGTGTCTCTCTTTGGAAGCAATATTCTTTGATATTCTTCTATATAGTTTTTTTTTTCTCCACTTACATGGTATTTTTTTCTAGGCTGAATTCTAAGCTACAAACAAGTGTGTCTGTACATGCACATGCATTTTATATATATGATAGCATTCACTTGAAGGTGTGGCCTAAAATCTAGCTAAACGATAGTTTTTGTTGCTTATTCATTCATTCTGTTGGATTTTCTGAATGTAGCATGTACAATCAACAAAACTTGCCTATTCCATTCCATCCTTACACATAAAATGTTTTTTGTCTTTCATTGTCATTATAGACTACTAATATAATATTAAAATATAAGATCATAATGGATATTCATTTTATGCACTTTTTTGCTTTGTTTTGTTTTATTGAAACAAGGTTTCACCATCAGCCCAGCCTGGCCCCAGACTTGGAATCTTCAGGCTCAGCATTTAGAGTACTGAGGTTATAGGTGCCACATCACAATGCCAAACTTATTTGGTAAGTTTGACAAAGCTTTCTTCATTTATTTTAATGTAAAATTCTTAGTTTTCATTTATTATGTTTAACTCATAATATGCTTATCAAATAGAAAATTTTCTATTAAAAGTTTTATCTAAAATGCTTTTCAAATCTATTTAGAGAACTGATTAATAATGGATTGGTAATGTTTTCTGCATCAATATGGAGATCAATTTTCTCATATTAGATCATCCTTGAATTTCTGCAATAAATTATGAGTTATTTTCAAATACATGGCTAGAATTGGCTGGCTGACATCTTATTTAGTAGTTTTTTGAATAAGTATGCATAATCTACTTTGGAAAAAACTAATGAAGTCATTATTCTCTGATTTTTAATCTTACTTGTAAATTTTTCTTATAGTTTGCTGTATTTTGTGTTAAGTTTTCTATTTCCTTATGAAATTGTAAAAGGTCATTGGCATAATTATTCCTTGAAAATTTTATAGAATCTTCCAGAAAACGAGTTGACTTTAAACGTTTGTCAGTTTGCCTCTCTGTTCTTCTCCAAGGATGCACATTTAATTTTATTTCAATTTCTTCAGTAGCTGCCTGTTCAGCTATGTTCTGTTTCTGCTCTTTTTATTTATGGCAACTAGGCCACTGCACTATTTTTGTACTCCACAAAGTTATTTCCAAAATTAATTTACTACATTTGCTTGCAAACAAACATATTTGCATGAAGTTTATATGTTTTAAGATTAATTATATTATTTCAATATTTTCCATCTTGCATTTTAATGGTTTCTGTTTTTCTTCTTTTAGATTTTTCCAACAATCTCACTAGAGATTTTTTTCTTTGAAATACACATTTAAAATATCTAAGACATGTCCTGGGAGGTGAGCTGATTTGTCTTGGTGGTCATGAAACTCAAGCCTAGGGTTCAGTTCCCAGTACAAATATATATATATTTCACATAATTTCTAGTTAAGAAAGACATATGTCATTTATTTTCAATATATTAGGTAACAAACATAATATAAATGATATCCTAACAAGCAAAGGTAAGTATTTCTAATATTCCTGTAAATGATCCACTCTACACTCTGATCAAAACATAGTTCCAATATCATTCACTTTTGTATTAAGAGCTGTTCTTAACTTTAACTTTTGGAAGTTCATAATAATCAGACAAGAGAAATTAATGCACAACCCTTCATACATTAATAATATACACATGAGATTATTATAGAAGTTGACCTTTCCATTGTGGATTGTTGCTTTTTTAAGATTAAATGAGGCTCTCTGACAGCTGTGTGAAACACTCACACAACTTAGAAAATATAATTTGGCTTGCTGAATGTAAAGTTCTTCCTCACTCAGATGGATGGAATTGCTTTGACTTCTCTGTTCTATTTACCACAGTGATGGTACTGAGAACCCCATTTACTATAGGCAAGCAACTAGTCACAGTGCTATTCTCACAGGTCTTTATTCAATTATTTATTTCTGCCAACCACTACCACACCCCACCACCTCTTTGGTATGCTTGATCTCTCTTGTTCCAAGAAACGGACACTAAAATGTCACTTCTTTATTTTGTATTTGTCACTCTGTCATTTGATTCTTTGTTTCTTTCCTCTGCAGCATCCCATGGCAAACGTTGTTCTTATCTTGATCTAAGTTTGGACATTATAATTTTTCTTCTGGTGGTTAAATAGAATATCAAACATCAATATCTCAAGGAAAGTAATTTAGCATTTAGCATGATATTATTTCCAAAAGACTACTCTCATCTTCCTTATCAAGAATTTTGTGAATTATTGTATTTCTTCTGATAAGATCATTAAAGTTTTAAAGACAGTGTATTAAAACATAAAATATACTTCATGTTTCATAGTGTATTTCCAAATTTTTATATTTATGGAACACTTTATTAAATGCATTAAAATGAGGGATTTTAAAGTTTCTTTTGATAGTTTCATATACATACGATGTTTTGTGATTATGTTCACCCTCCTTCTTTTCTTTGTGAATACTTCATCCCAAGTAGTCTCTCAAGGGCTATACCATCAAAAAAAAAAAAAAAATGACAAGGCCTCCTGAGGCAGCCACTAACAGTTGATACTTCCCCCTAAAGGTTGGGGCCTCACAGGCACCCCCTTTTATCCATGATGGAATATAGCAGGTCCCTTCTAGGATACATATTTATTGCAGCCATGTGTTCCTGATTGCAAGAGTTGTATTGTGTCTGGAAGGTGATGCTTCATAGCATTCCTCCCCATCTCAAATGGGGTCTTTCACATTCTGAGATTTCTAATGGTTTGTGTGCCCAAGACCACCTTCATTGTAATTTCATGAAAATGGTAACTCCCCAGGTTATAATCTTATTCTGAATTCTGTACTTACAATTTTTTCTTGACATTGTTACCTTATGGTCTTTTGCCCATGTGTACAATCCAAGAATCTGAAGGGCATATGACTTCTGAGTGCCTTGGTGTTCATCTATTTGTTCCTTCCTCTGGGGACTTCTCAAATTTCACTTCATGATGTTTTAGCTTTCTTTATAGGATTCCGAAATGTAGTTTTCATCTTTCCAATCCTGTGTGTTATGATTGACCATTTGGCCCCAGGGCATCTTCCATTGTGTTCACAAATGTTTTCTGCTTAAAGCATTTTGATATTATTTCAGACATTTTTTTTTAAAAAATCTTTTTGTAAGTATTTAACAAGTAGATACAAAATGCCACCATATTTTTATCAAGATTGAAGATATAATTTCAGTATATTGGTCTTTTTAATGTTTATTTAGTATTATGTATCCAGATCTTTAATGCTTGTATTATTTAGTGTTTATCTAGTATTGTTTCATGCTTGATTCCTTGGATGCATTGAGGTACACTGTTGGGTGAGGAAAAGACTGTGGTTCTCTCCGTCTTCCTCTTTTCTTTCATACCATCATCCTCAGCAAAAATTTTTGGCCATTACCAAGAAATAACACAAGGAAGAAAGAGTACATACAATGAGGTTTCTTGGTCATTTGTGTTTCACACAACACCACTGCTCACTGTCTACTTCCCAAACAAGTACTGGTTCTAATGCTGTGGTATGTCAGTTACCCCCAAATTGAAACATTCTCTCCAGGAAGGAGGGAAGATTCATGAGCCTTAAGAGATAAACAAAAGGTCTTCTGGGAAAACAGAAACTTGGAATACTCTTGATGTTTCCTACCTAGCAGTATAAAAAGAAGGAAACAACTACTGGGATGGAGACTCTGCCCAGAGCAAAACTGCAGAGGAAAGATATCCAGACTGTTGAGCAGTCTGAACTCTAAAGAGAACTCCAAGTTTGCAGCTTTTGTGTGTAGTCACCCATGTTGAGGTAGGCTTTTCAGTGATGGATATGTCATCTCTTTTCCTTGGAAGTTCCTGACCCATACTCTTTGTGGTATTCCTGATGAAAGCTAACTGGTTGACAAAGTTGGACAGTGATGCAATCATCTTTTGGTTTGTCATAGGTGCCTTTTCTGCAGTTGGTAGACAGATTTGTGTTAGTGTGTGGGTTGCATCCCTCCTGCCCCCTGAAACAGTCTATTACACAACAAATGCCACATGGCTTCTCTGGGCTGTCAGCAACCCCACTTAGATGAGTACCTAGCATATCTACTTGTATTCTGTTCAATTCTTATCTCATGCTTGTGGAACATCATGAATACTATATACTTGTGTGGGAGGAATGATGGTGGGTACCCATATGGTACCTTTTCTTCTACTGTTCATACTGTTATCCTATTAGATTTCACCTTTAAGGCATAATTCAAAGACGAAACTATTAAGAACATCAAGATGACAACAGCAGAACCAAGTTTGGTGTTGGAGCCCACTAGGTTTCCTAGTGTCTGTATCCAGAATGACTACATAAGAGGATGACTGGACCACAGGCCCAAGTACCAGATGTTTGTAAGGGTCTATACTTGGCAGTAACTAGCAAGGGAGAGGCCCTTTGACCCTCTCCTTGGCATTGCTATAAATAGCCCTTTGGAATAAAGCTCTGCACCTGTTGATAAGGATCCAGGCCCACCTGAGGCTATCATGCATTTCTCTTTGTTTCTCTCCCCTCTTTATTTCTATCTAAATCTCTTATCCATCATTCCTCAGGAGTCCCTTGTGTAATTAAATATGGGAGCTGGTTTCCCACAGTTTGAGATGCTATATAAAGGTTCTGGTGTGATTACACAAATCATAAACATACACACCTAACCTTAGGTCCACGCTGTGTCTCTGCTAAACTCTGGCTCCATCCTGTACATCTTCATGTACACTTTAGCTCAAACAACCAAATCACCTGAAAACAGATGGACTGTCTTCTGTTCATCAAAGCAAGAGGCAAGGAAGAGGCCTATGAAGGCACCAAAAGCAGACATAAAGTATTAGATGAGAAAATTGAGGGCACAAAGCTCATTGTTGCAAACTTAATAGGAACACTGTTTAGGCAGATGCTTTCTAGTTCTTATGTCTCCTAGATTTTATGACTGATTCACTTCAAAGGGAGGAAGGGAACCAGACCCTGGGACTCTGTCTGGATCTTAGGTAACACCAAACATTTTTTTTCATTCTCATCAAAACTCATCCTCTATTTTTTAGCTTTTAAAATGCTTTAGAATATTTATTGTCTTTAAAAAATAATATTTTATTAATTCTTTGAGAACTCCATACAATGTATTTTTATAATATTCACTTCCCCCCAACTTTTTGCAGATCTACCTGTTTTTTAATTTAGCACTTTGAATTTTAGCCTCATTAAAATGATTTCCCATTTGCTTCAGAGTTCTTTTCATCTTTTGTGTATGTTCTGTCTTAAATCTGCCACATTAAAAAGGTTGCTGAGCATCTATAAAGTCTATCCACATACCTTCTCGAAATCCCTTACACTTACATTATTAATGACAGTATTGTAAAAAAAATTCATTTTCTATTGTTCTTATGAATTGGCATAGATAAAAGAAAAAACCTAGAATTGAAAAATTGTAGAAATTTATTGTCTAAGTGGATATGTGGCTTAAGCCATTGTTAGCAGGCTTTTCCTAAGGAAAATAGGTCGTTGTTGTAGCAAAGGACGGGTCTCTGACCTCTCAACTATTGTAGTTCTCTGTACTATGCTGCTCAAAACAGAATCAGCTGGTGATATCTGACCCTCAGGACCAAGAGTTTTTCAGCTAGCCCACTGCCCTAATGCAATAGGCCCTGGATTTCAGGGTTGAGAAGAAAAGTCCAACCCAATATTAGCATTTGGATAGGTAGCTCAAAATACATAGAACATACCTTTGTTAATCGTTGCTCATTAAAGTCCTTTTTTCTCCTTGAAGCTTCATGCTTCTTATTAACAGACAATAAAAACTTCCCTGAGAGATGAAGTCTATACCATTTTGTTCATTTAATAAGGAAACTTCAAATACATAGTTGAGAACATACAGTAAATATTGAAGCTGAATACAATGACAATATAACTAATTTATACCTAACATTTTGTAATCAAATATTATAAAATAAGCTGTACTCAAGCCCTCGTATCAGTCAGGAACTGCTAATAAAATGCTGTGTAAAAAAAAATCAATAAAATAAATGATCAATTTATAGCAATCATTGCCTTATATGGAATATTATGACAGCTATACTTCATACTTGTAGCCTGAAGACTTAGGTCTGAGTATGTGAGATTACATACACTGGATGAGGGAACTAAATCAGAACTGGTTCTTAGAGTGATGTCAGAGGTCAAGAACATAGACAGTTATATGGGACCTCTTAAAACTTAAACTTAGAACTGGCACATGTGCACACATGAGTGCTTGAGTGCGCGAGCACGCACACACACACACACACACACACACACACACAATTTGAAAACTAAGTCACAAGACCATGCTCAAGTTTAATTTAGAAAGCAAATGATTAGAAATTTAGTAAGAATAAACAATAAAGATGTGCTGATAATAGAAGCCCTACAGATTTTTTCTGCTAAGCCACTGATCATCTCTTCACATGCTCACAGCTGCATATCATCTCTTCTTCTAGAAAAGTTCTGGCCAATGTTCCTCACACAGGCTCTCAAGCAGGACCTCATCTGAAGGGTGGCGACTTTTTCAGTAGTGGAGCATCAACAATGAGCAAGAACCATCCAGCAGCAGAGCTTCCTTTTTGGACATTTGCTTTCTAAATGGCTCAGGTTCCACAGCTCCATAATGAGCTCTTTCCCCTACCGGTAAGCAAATTGCCAAAAAGTGTGCAACAGGAGACCCCGATGTGTCTTGCGTCACCCCACAGTGCTGGTGAAAACAAACAAACAAACAAACAAACACCCACTGTACCTAGATAGCAGTCTGTGAATGAGAACTCCTGAAAAGAGGCTGTGTCTGAGAAACTGACTGATTGAAATTTCACTACTGTAGAGGGTCCAGAGGGTAATTATCTTATCTTGGGCTAGTTCTAGTCCTCTGGGACAGCCATTCCTTGTCCACCTCTGTGTAGGGACTAACACTTCATGATTAACAGATAATAACCTTTTAGAATTTATTAGCTTAACAGACCACTAGCATCCACCAACCCCAAACCTAAGAAAGTCATCAGGTAACATCTTGAGCCTACAGAAAAGCTCCCCACATCTGGCTGTACCTGCCTCTCTGATGAACCCACCAAGGTATTTTAATCTTGCCTTGATTTATGACCTTCATTGTTCTGAAAAACTATAAAAAGTCATGAAACTGCTTCTACATTGGACCATGGGATTTGGGGTACACTAAATCTGTGATCTCAGGCCATGGTTCTTCAAAACGGCTCCAACATTATCTCTTGTTCTCTTTAAGGTGAGTTTGGCCTTGACAAGCCTAAGCAATGTCAGAAGATTTTATTCTGAACTTTTTTGATCCAGCAAAGAGGTACCATAGAGAACAGAGCTAAATATTAAAGACAGCAGGGGAAAGTGTGCTCTAAAGAGCAGAGTGGGAGTCAGTGGATGGAAAAGTACAGAAAGGGAGTCTAAGGGTTCTGAATACACTGGCGTAGCAGGATTCTAGCTAAAGCGTAACATTATGTTTATACAGCCCTGCAGAAGATTCTAGAGTCTGACTCAAGTTGGTAAGCACAGATCTTTGTCAACCAAGACCTTTTTTCTCTGAACAGAAAATCATTTCCTGTTTTTATGTGGATTCAGACATAACTGAGTTTGAAAAGACCTTCATAATAAGAGCAATTACAATTATGCAACGGCTGCAAAGCACCCAAATGCTTCCCACTGTGACACCAACTCCAATGTTGAGCAGTCTCACTACCCTGGTCATTTACTAGGGAGAAGAAATTTTATCCATTAGGAAGTATGTTTCCTTCTAATTGTTGTATAAAGTTCAAATCTTATACTGGCCAAACAATTTCATAAGGATCTTTCTGTCATTGATGACAGGAAATGGAGAACATTTTAGCAGCCTATGAATTTAAAACACTATGGTACAGAAGAAAATATAAATCATCTCTTCTGTTGTTACCTAATTTCAGTTTGCCAAATGATATGTCACTTGTTACTTTTCATGAAATTATTTCACAAGAAATTGCCTTATTTGTTTTATGCAATTAAAGAAGGAAAAAAAGAAAATTCATGACCTGGAGGACAATGAAATGCAGTTAGTAGGAACAATACTAAATTGGAAATGGGTTATATTTTCTTTTGAGAAGACATGAGAAAAACACATCTATATTGGGTGCTGTCACTAAATTCTGACCTTTGATTCATTATATTTGTTATTAGGCACACATGCATACACAGTGAAAAATGCAATGAGTTTTCTGTCATTCAGAGACACAGAGCCCAAAATTTTAATGAGCACATACAATGATATTAGAACTGACAACACGGTGAAAGCCTACAACCTCAGTAACATTGAAAACCCACTCTCTCTTCAGCCAGATTATTATTATCAGTACAAAACAAGATTCATTGTTACTTCTCAATAGAAAATGTGTAATTCTATATTCTCCCAAAGCCTTGAACACTTGGGAGTTAAATGCTGTTGTTTACTATGTAGGATTCAAACAACATGATTTTCATCCCACTTATACTAAGTGATTGCAACATTGTCCTATATACTTAGGGGAATATTTTCCCCAACCTTTCAGCCGCCGCTGCCTCCTCCTCCTCCTCCTCCTCCTCCTCCTCCTCCTCCTCCTCCTCCTCTCCTTCTTCTTCGTCTTCTTCCTCCTCCACCCCTTCTTCTTCTTAATATATTAAGGATACTATTGAGAGTGAGGGAAACAAATGGGGTCAGAGTTAGTACATTAAAGCGCATTTCTAATCTTGCATAACTAGCCTGCATTTACTTCATTCAGCAGCAGCAGTTACATTTCCCACGCCTTCAATTAACACTGGTTTCATTTTAAATGTGATCAGCTAAGACAAGATGCGATAAGAAAACATCATGCCAAGCAAGCATTCCTCAAACACAGCTGATTTATCTCTTTGTAGTTCATTAAAATGCAAAATACACTGAAATTGATTTCCAGCACTTTCAGGCAGAAATGTTTGTAATAATGTTAATTTGCAAATTTTCTTTTTTTTCCCTCCCCAATGCCTCTGCTGTTGCCAGGTTTAGCCAGAGGCTATTTTATTTTTATTGTGTAGGGAGAAAATGAACAGTGAGCATTTATTCCTCCTGTCTTTCTGAGAAACCTGAGGTGCATGAAGATGTTTGGTTTGTAACAGGCATAGCTGGCCTCCTTCACTAGTCCCTGTGTGTCAGTAGCTGATTCCCAGCTAGCCCTACCACAGCAATTAGCCCGCAAGAGTTCCCTCCTGTCAGGCTGCTGATGATATGCCCCACCCCCACACAGAGGGATCATTGAAGCTGTGACTTTCATGGAGGCTGAATTACCAGAATCAGCATGATTAAGAAGATGACAGGGTTAGTTAAAAAATCACACTTTCTCCTCCTCTTCCTGACTGAGGTTTAAACCTATTAAGGATTAAAGCAATGGGGGCAGGCAGTGATCTTTTCCTCTTTGGTGCACAGTTCCTAAAATAGGAAATCTCGACAGACCATTTACAATACGTTGTCAATTTCCAATCTTAAGGACAGAAGTAGACATCGGGAGGGAAGCATCAGAGTCAAAATGTACAGCTCACATAATTCCAGGAACTAGCTAAAAATAATCTTTTCACCCCAACGAGACAAAGAAAGGATTTGTTTCTTATAATTAGTCACGTTTCAATTGTTATTCTTCAAAGCAATGGGGAAAACCTCCTGTTTGTGGATTTGGGGTACTTTCAAGTGAACCAAATTGTGATAAATTATAAATTAAAAATCTAAATGCACAATCTGTCAAGTAAGTTGGTAGACTCTAGAAATAGCATTTCCCTAGCAATAAACCTGGTCTTCATAAGAAGGGCAGGATTATAAATGTCATAGTGGATTGTATATAGCCAGCTGTTAATGGTTTCTATAGTTCTTGACTAAGAGAAGAGCATGCTGGAAATAAAAGGAGACTGATAAAAATTTACTAGTACTGAGCCACAAAGGATGGGGGTGGGGGCCGATACCCAAGGAACTCAATTTTTACACATTCCCATCCAATTTCCCTTTGCTGGTGATTTTGGGGGTGGGAATGTAGCTTTTGAAACCAATTGTATTGTTCCACTTTAAGGTACCATCTAGTATATTCAATAGACCCATCAGAGCTCTGTGTTCCTTTTTCAGTACCAAACTGCCCTTGCCATTTGAGATTGGTTACAGTCTAAGGACTTTCAGAGAAGGATTTGAATGCAATTTCAAAGGCCAGACAGAGTAGCTTTCAAAACACTGCAAGCTTAGGAAGACAGGGTTAGTGGCCCGGGAGGGGTGACAGGAGAGCTTTCTGTTTTTCATCTCACTTTCAGCTAAATCACCTTTGATCCTAACCAGGTGAAAGTGAGGCAGAAGAGCAGCTCTAATTGAATGACCCTCCCCTGACCAAAGCCCTCAAGAATGACAATCACCAGGCGCTGTATTTATGCAGCACTGTCCACCTCAGTCCTAGGAGGCCGACATTCATTGTGAGACACAAACACTTAACTCTTCTGTGTCTGATGAAATCTCAGTTCCATCCATGAGCTATCAGCAAAGAGCCAGGTTGTTGGGGACTCTGGTTAGGGAACTGCCATTTTCAGCACATCCGACACAAATCCCAGGTGTTTGTCATACAAAGATCTCATTCAAGTTTTCATGAGTATTTCTCAGCAAAGTAATCAATATGTACGTATATGGTGGGGGGATTACAACTCAGAGCATTTGTTTTTGTGGGGTCTTATTGTTCCTCTCTTCGAAAATTTAGTCCAGAAGATAACATTACCCCCTGTCAGTTTGCATTTTCAGATAAAGTGTCTTACCTCCAGCCGCAGTTTTCCTATCTGTAATATTCATGGAATGGTAGCTTTGAATTGAAGTGTCCAGTACTCTGTGGTTCTCAAAATGATTTGAGTGCTGCAAGAAGAAATAGTAAAGAAAAATTCTATATTTAAAATTTATTTATAAAGCTTAGATAGTCAGTTATCATAAGTCATAGTAATCCTGCAGTGATGTGTGTCATGTCCCCAAAAGATGTGCATTTCACATCTGGAGTCCAAAAGTTCCTGAGACAACTTTCACAAATGTACCATGTAGAGATCCTGCTGTCAAATGCATCAGATATCTGCACTGTCTTTATGTGTTACTTTCCCCAGCATGGTTTTACTCACATGGTGAACCTAGACAGCAATGTAAGTAACCAAAACGATTGTTTCTTTAAACTGACCATCTTTTTTAAATGTTACATTCATTGACTTCCTGCTCCCTCTTCTAGCGCCTTTTTATTGTTGTCTTATTATCAGTCCTAACTGTTAAAGCCCAAAGCACATCTAAAATTTTCAGTCTTCAGATTTTAGTTCATCTCATTCTTTCCTGAGATTCTAAGTTCTGTGTTAGTTGAAATAGAAACCCAAATTACCTACCCAAATTCCACTGCAACATCCAGACACATATCCCCAGACTTCTTGCACACTGGGCAGCCCACTGGCACTGAAATTCTACACATACAAAGCAATTAATGATAATACTAATGTTAATAACATTTAATAGGTATCTAGCACTCACAATTATCATCTATATAAAATCTCTGTGTCTTAGTTTGGGTTTTTATTGCTGTGAAGAGATACCATGACCACAGCAGCTCTTATAAGGAAAATGTTTAATTGGGGTAGCTTGCTTACAGTTTCAGAGGTTCAGTTCATTATCATCATGACAGGGAGCATGGCAGTATGCAGGCAGACCTAGTGCTGGCTACACCTTGACTTGCAGGCAACAGGAAGTCGGCTGAGACACTGGACAGTATCCTAAGCATAGGAAACCTCAAAGCCTGCCCCAATTCCTCCAAGGCCATACTGACTCCAACAAAGCCATACCTCCTAATAGTGCCACTGCTTATGAGATTATGGGGGGCAATTACATTCAAACTACCACACCCTGGCAGGCAAGAAATTCATCATACAGGTACAAAACTGGGATTGACTCAAGTGAATTGTCAAAAGTCATATGAGCACAGGAAATGATGCTGACTAGTCTGTGTTCCTAATCTCTGTCCTGAGCCACCCACCAAGGTTTCCACTTATCTACTAGTGCTAGTGGCTTCTTTTTACTTCAAAAATTCACTTCCTCAAGGGTGCTGTTTTCAACCACAGAATCATCTAGGTTTTCAGGACTGGAGGTCTACAATTACAAAATGGCCCTTAGAGAGAGCCCACAGTTATGTATCTGACTTTTAATCATCTCAGTTGTTTAGGAAATGTATTGGGCAGATAAGAGACCAGACGGCTTCAAAATTGAGAGAAACAAAAAGGAGATTTAAAGAAGAAAGCAACTATTAACTTATCTTCTCTAAAGTAAGAGCACAAACAAACAAACAAAACCATTAACATGATGAGAAGCAAGAGCACACTTAGATACAACAAAGCCAGCTCAGCATTCCAGAGAGGTCTTACAAAGACAATGCAAGAAGTGTTTTATCAATGGGAAAAAGTCCGAATTGCATTATTTAAGTCATAGTCACCCTTAGACAAAACTGGCTTTAGAGACTGAAATAATGTTCTCATTCTGTCTAGTATGCCCAAGAAGCATAATTAGAAAGCATGAGAACCACTGGTTGCTATCTTTGTACTGATGCATTATGGTGCTAAATAATCTAAGGCTCCCCATGGAAAACATGGAGAGACTACAACTTGAGATTGTCTATTATCTATATATGCAACTGTCCATCTGTCCATCTATTCTTTATCTATATATCTATCTATTATCTGCCTTCCTACCCAAGACTATTCCTGAGTGGTTGAATCCCCAGTAACACTTAGCAGGGAGCAGGAGGCTCATCATTTGTCCTGTTCCTCCCCATAAACTCCATCCTTGGTATATAATTCTTAAAACTGTAGGGACACCTCAGTGTCATCCATGTTCCACAAAACAAATGTAGGTTCACTTGGTGATGCACATTTCAAAGGTTTGAACAAATCTATGCCAACATGTCAATCATAGAATCATAAACATAGTTCTGGACATTTCATATTCAGCTTCCCATCTTCATAACCCTCAGTAACTTTTTTTCCTAGTTTTTTCCCCCCAGGGGGCTTGTTTTGTCTTTAGTTTTGCTTTTCCTAGGATATCATATAGTTAGAATCAAATAATATCTGTTGTTCAGATGGATTGTGTTCATTTAGTAATATATATACTTATATGTTCCTCAATGTCTTCATGAAATGAGATCTCATTTATTTTAGCACTGAATGATAGTTCACTCCATTCCAAACACTCACAGTTTGTCCATCCATCCATCCCTTAGTTGAGGCACATCAAGACTCCTAAGCTGAAGTAATGATGGGGAAAAGGTTACTAGGACCCCATTTGTACAGAGCTTTGTAAAGATATGTCTGCAGTTCCTCCTGGTAGGAAGGTGGACTATTGGATCTTGTGGCAATCATGCGCTCAGCTTTATGGGGTTATGTCAAGCTGCCCCCAACACTGCTGTACAGTATTGTGTTCACTGCTGTCAGGCAGAACTTGTGTCTCTCTGTGTGCCATGGCCCTAGGGGACACACTGAGCCATTCACTGAAGGTGAAGTCTGCAACTACCTGATGAGGCTGAATATCTTTTCTACTTGTCATTTGTAAAATTTCTTTTATAATGAATCTGCTTAGGGTATTTGCTGATTTGCCTTATTTGTGATACTGATTGTTTATCAGATATGTATTCATTTTTAATACTGTAAAATGTGTCAGAAAGGCTGAATTCCTTTAGAGAAGCTCTAGGGTGATTTGCTTTTTCTGTCTTTCCCCAACTATTGGAGGGTGCCTACATTCCTTGGATTATGGTCCCATCCTTCATCTTCAAAGGTGCAAAAGCACATGCTCTCACACAGCTTCACTCTGAACTTGCACATGCCATTATATATTTCTTTAACTCTTCTTCTGAAATCTTCCTTTACTTTTAAGGAAGGAGTCTGATTGCACTGGGCATGTCCAGATAAACCAAGATAGCATCTCTAATTTTAATAAAATTAAACCTTAATTTTCCTTTGCCATATAATATAGTCATTTATGGACTCAGGGGATAATTGGAACACAGACATGTGGAAGAGACTATTTTCCTGAATTTCACTGTGTTTTAAACAAACAACAAATACATACTTGGTACTTATTTGAATTAGAGTGAAGGACCTCAATACAACATGAAGTCATCACTTATGAAGTGAATAATAGTAGTTAATAAAATCTCTCTAATAATTTCTAACTCTCATGTAGCCATATAATTCAGCAGTAACTTGATTTTTTTTTTCTTTTCTTAATTTTAGCAGCTCAAGTGTTTGAGGCCTGTTTAACATATTTAACTTGGCTGTCACAAAAACAAAACCCCTATCCTTTCATATGCACATGAGGCCAGAAATTCATACAGTGTTTAATTAAATTGTAGAACAACAGTAATAATTATACCTGGATGAAGGCACAAGAAGAGAAACAGCTTGCTGTTGATAAACACATAACAAAATTGGAGAAACAACAAGATTTGGATTCAGTAGAGGGCAGCCAACTGGTGACAATCTCACAGCATGCAGTGAGCATCCATCCAGAATGGAGACTGTCCATCAATCCTGCAAACAGCTGAGTGGATATTTTCAGAAAGAAACACAAGACAAACTCCAGAGGTAGACATGAATTCTAATTCTTCTTTGCTTCTGTCTTCCAAGGGATTGTTTGAGTAAATTAATTAACGTCTAAGAACTTCTGCTCCTTCCTCTTGTCAAATGAGAGTGATGATACTACGTACTTTTAAACACAGTGCTGTGTGTAGAAGCAGTCTTATAGGTAAAGATGTTTGCTGAATAACAATCCTGGCAATGACAAATACTGAACACTGTTTCTGTCACTTCCCAGAGTGAATTCCTTGACAGGAGCTGCTCAAGACAAATGTTTGTAAGTCCTTTACTTTTATATGTCAATATATTATCAAAATGGCCTCCAGAAATACATACTAATATTACTTTTGTGTTTATGTGTATATGAAAGTGTGTGTGTGTGGCATATGTGCACATGTGTAGACATACACACTTGTGTGTAAAGAAGCCACAGTAAGGCTTTTGGGGTCTTGTTCTGTCATTCTTTGCTGTATTCCCTCTAGACAGTATTTCACCGAACTTGGAGGTAGGCTGGCAACCAGCAAACTTCAGTAGTCAGCCTGTTTCCAACCCCCATGGTGCTGGGGTTGACAAGCACTTAACAGAATCAACATTTATCTCTACTTTTTTTTTTGTAGGTTTTAAAATTTTATGTAAATGTATGTGTTCATCTGTGAGTTTGAGTGCACCACTAGACTGTGGATTTTAGAAGAGGGCATGAGAGCCCCTGGAAAGAGAGTTACAGGCATAAGCTACCAGATGCAGGTACTGGGAACTTAACTGGGATCCTCTGACAGAGCACTGAGCACTCTTCACTTTTGAGCCATCTTTCCAGCCTTGCATAGATTCATCATTTTTACATGGGTATGAAAATAAATCCAGGTCCTCATGTTCATCCATTGGGCTGTCTCTTCAGTTCCCAATTGCACATGATACTGCAGAGTATAGAAAGCAATTCACATCTTTTACAAACTTGTTAATAGTATGGCACACGTAAGAAAAATTGCCAACTGAGTTGCAAAAAGAAGCAAACATAAAATTGTTCATTCAAATTTCTGTGATTATTGCTCTGGGGAATATTTTCATATGAAATTATATTAGGTAATAGATTTCATTTTTTCTTTGTGTGAGTTGTTTGTTAATATCTTTATACCATTTAATTAAGAAATGTATACTTTTCCCTATATTTGTAAGATTTTAAAATGCTAAGACCTGTCACACATATGCTTCATTTATCTAACTTGTGTTTCATTTTATTTTGTTTATGATCTAAGGATAACCATGAAAGACAAGTCCCCAATTACTTCTGTCCTTTGGGAATCCAGTTTCACACACCATCTGCCTGATGTGTCCTGTGGTTGCTCCACTTCCCAGTAATGTTATCACATGCAGTTGAGGATTCATCAAAGTTATCATTTTAGTCTTTAGTAATTTGACTTTTTAAAGCAATCACATGTAAGAAAATTTGGGTTTCCTGCTTTCTTTTCTCACACTCATACATACCAAACGAGCTTGCATTTGAAATCTCTGACTTACATTCACTAGTTTTTGTTCTTTTTAGTGCACATTTTATTAGCTTGCCTTTATGCAGTAACTGTTACCTTCAAGCCTATTCCAGCAGTTAGCAGCAGCAGCTTCCCATCCCCTCAGCCCTTCTAACCCCCCTCAGCACAGGCTCCTTTTGGATAGAAGGCCATGCATTTTTGTTAGAAGATTTGAATGAATAATTTATTTGGAAAACTCACCATGCTGTGCATGTTCAGGAAGCAGAGCATTTCCCTTGTCAGTCACATGGCTGGGACAGAACTGAGTGCTGTTGAGTGGGTTCCAAGAGGATGCTGCTGATGGTGGCTGCTGAGATTGCCAGCTGTGTTAATCCTGACCATCCTTCTTTGTCTTTCCTGACAGGAAGATTAAAAATCAGGGTCTTGTTCAATTGTTGCAGTTCCACCATATTTCATTGTGTTGTTTCAATCCTTCAAGTTACCAACAGACTTTCATCATCTTCACTCCCACCTGTGGCGTGACAACTTTCTCCAGTAACAGCAAGAAGAAAGAGGAAAGAATGATGTGGCTTTTTACAAAGGGAACCCATGATTCACACTCCACATTTGTCAATCAATAGCTTGAGGTTGATGAGTTGTGTAACCTTGACAAAACTCAACTTCTTTAATTTTCTGTTAGATTTGTTTAAGTGTGCATGTGTGTGTGTGTGTGTGTGTGTGTGTGTGTGTGTGTGTGTATGAATTTATGTGTACTACATGTATAACTGGTACCCACAGAGGCCACAAGATGTTGGATCCCTGGGAACTAGAGATACAAATGGCTATAAACTTTCTGATGTGGGTGCTGGGAACCAAACCTGGGCCTCTGCAAGAGCAGTAATGCTCTTGGTGGCTGAGTCATCTGTCCAGCCCCAACTCAACTTCTTGATCTAGAAAATTACCTAATTATTGCTACACAGCAGTCTAGAGAGGCACTTCACATTTATTTATTTATTTTGAGAAAGGGTCTCACTATGCAGTTCAAATTCAGGATCCCCTGCATTACCTCCCCCTGTGATGAAAATATAGGCATGCACCCTCATACCCAGTTTTCAAAACCATCTTCTTATGGAAGCATGACAGCTTTCTAGTTAATGAGCAGATCTTTCTGAATAATTCTCCATTATTGTCTCCATCTTCTACTTTCTCACAATATTCTGCTAAAGGGTACAAATTATTGATTAAGCACACCATTTTTCATCTAGTAATATTCTTTACTTCCTTATTTTCACAAGATAAAATTTACTCCACCCACCAATCTTCTTCATCTTCCAGTTCACCTCAGGTATTCAGTGGATCAACTATGTGGGAATAGTCTTCCCTTTTCTCAAATCATTTCAAGTTCAGTTTCCTGGCCCTGCAGCTTCTGCCCTTATACTTATCCTGTGATCATTACTGGACTGTGAGTGCTCATGAGAAGGTGCATTTCTCAATGTCTCATTGTTCGATTACGGAAAGTGCCTCAAGGATGTTTTGGTCAATGAATGGGTAAGTGCATAAAGTATTGAATTGTAATGAAGTAGTAAATTGAAGCATTGAAAGAAAATGCAATGGAAATTTGAAAATACTTAAACATGTATGTCACATAGCTCTGAATCATGCTGATAATGTTAGTATACTGATTTACTGAGTATATGCTATCACTATAATCACTGAGTGCTTCCTCCAACTCTATCTTTTTCTACCCACTTTTGGAGAAAATAGAATTAAGAGGAATGAATCTGTTTAGAGGCTGGTAAGATCAACTGTGTCAAATGGAACTCTGCTTGCTTTTACCTGCTGGGCCTATAAAACATTCTTACAAATGCTGGCGGGTAACACCTTCCCTTGCTTTAAGCTGCTCTTTCTGCCCAAGGGCTTGGTTCTACACCTCCTTTTGGAATTTTCAATCCTTTCAAACCTAAGATGCATGTATTGCCTTGGTCTGTGTAGGCTAAAACTGTTAGACAGCAAACTCCATATAACCAAAACTTAAGGGATTTTTCTCCTGCAGTTTCTACATAATGTTAATGGTTTTTTGTTTTTTTTTTTTTTCTGGAAGGAACCCCCAGGTTCTTCTTCTTCCCTGTGGAGAAAAGCTGGAGTCCACACACAAGTCTTACCCAACCTCTATATTAACGTTTAGTGTGTCCATGCTTGAGTCTTCACACTGAGTATTTTGTCTGATATGGCCTTCACATTAACATTGAGTGTGTCCATAGTAGACTCAGCACACTGAGTATGTCATCTAACATGGCTTCCACACTAACACTGAATGTGTCTATGGTAGAGTCTGTACATGCAAAATCTAAGTTCTTCCTCAGAACTCAATACTGATAAGAGCAGCAATTGATCTGAGGAAAAACAGCCTAAAAACTTACAAGTGAACAAGACTATTTTATGCCTTGAAAAATATTAAGACTATAAAGGAGTGATATTTCAGATAATGCTGGTGACATCTGACACTTATGGCTACCATGCACATAAGCATGTCTATGCACATGTGTGCCTATGATCTTCCCTGAAGAGCTGGTGATAACAGACCCAGGATTCCTAAGGAAAGGGTGAATATGGGTGGTTTGATTCTCTCTTGAGTTACCAAGAATGGTAGAAACAATAAGAGCTGTCACTGCCAAGTTCTCATTGCATAATCTGCATGCAGTATCACATTTAATTGGTGGAATATTCTATAAAATCACGAACTATTACTTATTGCACAGAGAAACTTACATTTAAGTTGATGCAACTTGCCAACTATAAAACAGCAAGAGGAAAAAAAACAGACCTGTGTGTGCTTTCAAAAATCTACTTCATCACTGCACCACACTGCCCCTTACTGGTTTATTGCTGTACTACATCCACAGTGTGTATCCCAAAATGATGGGTCATTTTTATAAGCAAATAAGAAAACAACTACTAGATTGGATAGAATAGAAAAACCCACCAATACTTCTTTATTTGATTTGATGCAGTCTGTCTGCCACCAGCATTTGGTGATTAGTCAAGGACTAATATGTCACCAAGAACTGGCACATGGAGGTATATCCACTCAGACCTTTAGGACAACTGAGCATCAGTAATGTGGCCTGTCAGGAGAGCTTTTGTATCAATCAGGAAGGTTACACTCCAGGCACAGATTTCCTTCCTAGGATAGCACTGACCCCTGTCATTAAGGTTTATAGGTATTTGTGTGGGTTATTGCTGTTACAAGTTGTTCCTGGGTCTTGCAGAGAATTCAGCTGAAAGCTTCCAAAATATGAAAGCTCCTAAGAGAAAGATGCTCTCTAAAGATATAGTATTACTATGAATCTCAACTACCTCCTCTATCCTGAAAGTGGTGTCCTGGAGAGAATGATCACTTAGCAGTCATTGTCTCATTTCCTGGGGCAGTAGGGAACCAAGGTAGTTCTCCAGGCATGATAAAAGAGGATATATGTGGGTCATTGGAACAAAGGGCAGAGAAAATACTTAACCAAATTTTACAGTAATCTGTCAAGTTCTTATCAGTTATAAATACAAGTGGCTGTAATGGTAACTAAAGCAGGGACTTACAAAGCCATTACCTGTTCATAAATGGTAAGAGAGTTTGCTTAATTTCCTGATTTTCTTAATGCAGCCAGGACCTGACTCAGCTTAGCATGAGGTAACATCAGAGACACTAATCCTCCTCTTTACCCCTTAAGAAGTATCAGTCAGCTGAAATCTCCATTGGATTTCTACAGTGGCTATTTGATCAAGGACAGTTTTTGAGAAGTTAATCTTTTAAACTCAAAGTCAAACTCCTTCTAATGATCTCATCTGGATGAAACTAAATGTCTCTGAATTGCTCATAATCTTAGAGAAATGCCAACTTCAGGTCTGCAGATAAGCATAGAGCTTCACCAGTCCTGAATATCTGATGCCCAGTTGTGTGTGTTCTTGAAAGAGATGTATAGGTTTGTAGATAAATGAAGGGACTGTAAATCAAGCAGCGATTTTAAATTGCATTGTGACCACAAACCTCGGGAACATCAATGACACTAATTACATGGATTTACATTATACTTCTATATCTATATAAATAGTATAAATAACTGGCAAAAATATTTTCAATTGCCCCCAAATACATCTAATGCACATGTTTTACTGTACCAGTGCCCTAGTCCTATTTTAAGGTTTATGCTAACAACACTTAAATCCTTTAATTCTGTGCCCCAGTTGTACAGTTGAGATAAGGATGTATCTTAACATCACTTAGATAACTAAACTTGAAACTAGACTTTTTTAAAAGATGATTTATTTGTGTGTTGGGGGAGGGGGAGAGGGAGGGGAAGGGCATGAGTACATGTATATGTGGGTGTGTGCATCTGTGCATGTGTGAAAGTACTTCCTTCTGAACTGAATTCATAGGTGTTTACAGGGCACATAGTATGTTGGGGCTAGAATCTAAACTTTGGATTTTATGTTTGCTCAACAAGGGCTCTTAACCACTTACACTGAATTTTTTTACCCTGCTCACCTGTTCTTCTGAAAATCTTTCTATCTAAAGGAGGAACACCCTTCAACCATCTTCTCTAGATGAAAACATTAGGATGTTAAATGCCTCTCTTTATTTCACAGCAAACAGGACTTTCCATGGACTCTCTCCTCAATATGAATCCAAACTCAATATTCTTCCTCTTTCTTAATTCCCATCCTCAAAATTATCCTATTTCAGTGATCAGAAGTAAATTATAATTGAGTCACCACCAAATAAATACCCCTGATAGTTTTGGGTACAAATACTGAAGAGAGAGGCAAAGCATAAGAAGAAGTGAAAGAGGGGGGAAAGGAGGAGAAGGAAGAGAAGGAGGAGGAGGAGGAGAAGGAGAAGGAAAAGAAGGAGGAGGAGAAGGAGGAGGAAAAACAGAGCCCAAGGAATAGATGTGAGGAACATCATTTATTGGAGGTAGAAAATTGAAAATAATTAGAATGACAATCCCAGACCATTGCTATGTTTGAGGGGATAAAGGGGTATATTATCCTGCTGTTCTAAAAATAATCTGAACTATTGTACAAACACAAAAACTCTCCCTATTCATGGGTGACATGATCCAAGACCTTTAAAACAGCAAATAGTAGTAAACTACAATGCTTACAATAAAATTTAATTCATAAATGAGCATGGGAAAATATAAGTAACAAAATAGAACAATCATGAAATTGATTCTGATACGTGTAAATATTGTTTCTCTCAGTACATCTTGCTGTAGTAGTCTAACAATTATACTGGTTATATCACATGCAATGAAGCCAGTGTGATGGGAGAAAGTGAAACATGGGCATTTTGAGTAACGTCAGGCTACTACATTAAGAGAACAAGAAGCACTGACACCAAGTCAATCATTCTGACAACTAAATGGCTGTTAAGGGACAGCAGGCAGATAGCATGAATGGTCTGGATCAGCCAATCAGATGGGGAAACTCTCATGATTGGCGGAATAGTGCAGGATGAAGACAAAGAATCCATTATGCTATGCAGGGGAAAATGCACAATTTAGAGCTAAGAATATTTATTTCTGAAATTGTTCATTTAATGTTTTCAGTCTATGCTTTACTATGTATAAGTACAACTGTAGAAAGTAACACCATGACTACAGGAACCATTAGAGATACTTAAGACTAGGACCATGTAAGAGAGAACTTGAGTCACATCCATGAAAAGCCAGCCCATTTGGCTCATCTGGTACTCTACATGCAATAAGAATAGGTTATGTTTTTCATGGAACATAAGGAAAAGAAACAGAGCTATCCTTGCTAGGCTGTATGACCACTGGAGGTTGGGGGTTGAATCCCTGTCCATAAATGCACAGCCATCTTAGTTTTGACAGCAGTAGCCATTGTGGCCATCACATCAGCAAAGCTCCTGTTGGAAACGTGAGCAAAGAAATGGAGATTCTGAGAAAGTCACTGTGGGTGCCACCAGGGAAAGGTGCTTTAAGGTCCAATGCTACAGGACCCTCCTGTCTGTAGTTACATACATAGAAAGGAATCTGTACCAATGCTGAAGTTACAAGGGATTAAAGGAAGTAAAGTATAGGTGGAGACAAGGAGCCTACAGTTGGCTGAATAGTGGCTTTCCCAGAGTAGGAGAGTAAACAGGCATCACTGGGTTTCAAAGCAGAAAGAATGAGAGTGCCGCAGAGTAAAACTCTCCTTATGACTGTTCCATGCACATTGGAGATTCCCAGAGAGAATTACTTAGGCAAAAACATCTAGTGAAAACCGAGTTCCTTCTAGTCAAAGGAATAAAAGATTTAAAGCTCACTTAGTCTTGAAGTATTCTTATAAGACCTGGGGTGTACCATTCATATTTTATTTCCAAATTATCTTTCATAAGTGTTAACTACTTTTGTTACTTTAATCAATAAAAAATAAGATATAAGCATGTTTTTGCACTCTTATTTTGTATTGATGTTTCTACAAGATTTACTGACATCATATTTCAACTCATATGTGCAGTAGTTAGTTAATATCTCATTTCACTGACTGGAAAACTGAGTACTACAGAGGTTAATGAACCTTTTAAAGGTCAGCATTCTATATATTAAAACCTACACATTATTGTTCCCTAAGCACAAATTTTCTCATTCAATATGTTCAAGTAATTTTGAGGTTATAATTTTTGTTTCATCCCTAATTCTAAAATGATGAAATTATGTTAATTTGCATAATGCTAGTTATTCAGGTGCTAGAAATCCTATCTGGCATTATTTCTATCAAGATGCAGCTTGTGTGATTTTCCTTCATTTTTTTTTTCTTTTCTTTTCTTTGTTGTGTTTTTGGTCTTGTTTTGTCATAAATCTCACCTGTATCTTTTTCCTGGGAACATCTATCAGATGAGATTTTCCCTATATTCCTTAATTAGGGACATTCTTTTTTCAATGAATGCTTTTAGGATAACTCTGTGTGACATCTTTTAGAAGCAATAAAGTCACAGATGTCAGTTTTGAGAGTTTATTTATATTAGTGCCACACGTTAATTTTGTTTAAATTTATGTTAATAATATTACTAATAAATTTTCTCAAAATATCAACACTTTTGTTTGCAGTTGACTTACCCATTTCCTTCCAAGTCCTGTGTATGGGTAGACACAAAGGAAAACAAATCACACACATCACATCCTGAGCTGTTACTCACTGTACAGTATAGGGTAATTCTAGAGAATAAAGTATATTTTTACAAGTGTTTCTTTTCCCTTCTCCCTTCTAATTTTTAAATTTATTCCCACCAACTGACAGTAATTACTCTTGTAGAAAGAATCAGAGAAACAAAACTGTGCTATTAGGAGCCAAAAAGTTAGAAACAATTTTTAAGAAAATACCTCAATGCATGTGGTTTCTCATTAAGTTATGGCTTTCTTAGATAAATAATTCTTTTGACCAAGTTGTCAAACACAAGCCAACACAAATAAACAATACTGTTCAAGCCTCTGGCTCAGAGAAACATACATATACTCTCATGTCTACTCTATGATGATCACATGTACAAATAGTCTTCATGAAATAAGCCTGAGAGACATGCCAAGACAGAAAGGGTCAATAGCTAGCATGTATAGGTGAACTGATAACAGTTGGAGAGGGGAAGAAAAGGAATTATTCAGGGAAGTCTGCTCTGTTTCCTCACATGGAGAATAGCCAGTGTGACCAGGATAACAAGAAGAATCAAAGCCTAAGAAGCTTTTAAAGCTGAAGCAAGACTTGGCAGTCATTTAATTCAATTATCACATATTTCAATGGGGGGAACCCTCAACTCTGAAGAAGTCATGGAGCTCAGCCAAATGGTTCTGCTTCTATTGAAGTTCTACTGTTCCCCCAAATTCTTTGCAAAGAGGACTGAAATGGATCTGATTTGTTCGGGTTTAGCATGGAGACTAATTGCAATATGTAGAGAGGAGGAGGGGCTTGTGAGACAATTAGGGAAACTGATTTGTGTGGAAATGTTTGACAACATTAAGTATCATATAAACACACAGAGCTGATGTGGGTAGGGAACATGGAGAAGATAAGTTAGACAGACACTCATACAGAAACTAAACAGAAAGTTGACTCTCAGGAAGTGATGGGGCTGAGAAGAAAGTCTAAATGTGGTCTAAAGGCAAAAGCACTGCATGTCCAGTACATCTGTGTAGAAGCTAAAAGCAGTGGGCGTAGGCAGTAGGTTTCATTGACAGGGTTCATTGAAGGCTATTGTGTGGGCAGGGGGACTTCCCAAGCATTGTTACCTGGAATTTTTCAATTCCCTGTGGGTCTTGAAAGTGTGCTATGCTCTGAACAATAGTTTTCTCTTTTTTATTCACTATCAGTGATCAATATCAGTACATTCAAACCATCAAGGGAAGGTGCCACTTTTATAGACCTACTTAGACTTGTGCAGTCTTCTTTCTCTCAGTTGGCCTATTTCTGTCCATAACTTGTTATAATTCCAGATGATTAAGCCAGTCTCCTTCTTAAAATTTTAGACGAATTCAAAATGAATTTCTGTCATGTAGCAGATACGTTTTAATCAATGAGGTCAGTAGAAACACCAAATTCAACATTATTCATTGAAATAGTTGCCATTTTAAACCAGATGACAGGGTACTTTCGAAAAATGTCAGATGGACAGTAACCAGGGTGAAGATCATTAATGGCTTCATACCCTTGAGTTTAGTTCACATCTTAGCCCTCCAGGTCAAAGCTCAACTATTTCAATTGATGTTCACTAATTCATTGGGAATCCTAGAGCTTAACTTTCTCACTGAAAGCAGGCCATTCAAATCAGTTGAAGTAGCTTTTCCTCCTTACAGTTCCCAGTTGCTATGGGTTGTGATGTGCTTTCACATTTGGTGGCTTCTGGTGTGCTTTCTTGAACTGTAACTCATTAATGATGCTGTTTCTCCAAGTTAGAAGAAAAGAGGACTGGGCAATTAATTTTGTGGATATCATTAGAGAAGCCTTTTATATGCTGCTGCACACTATTTAGACCCACTTAATGTGACTGTGTTATCCCTTATCCACAAATTCAACATACAGAAACTTTGTAAATCAAAGTTTTTTCTCTTTAATTAGCAACATAATTATATGGTAGCAAAACATTTGAACTTATATGAAACCATTTCCAGCCCATTTACTTCATGTGCCACAGATATCTATGTTTTTATTTTTAATATACTTTTTCATTGTTGAAATCCTACATTTGATTATTTGGTTATTTTAGTCTCTACTGGGGTCATTATGTAAAATAAAATATCTGCATTTGCATGTATACTTGTATTGACTTTTACAATAGAAAAAAAATCTGAAATGAAGCTGGCGAATATGTTTAGAAAATCCAAATCCTGAAAAGGCATGGGAGATATGGTAGGAACACTCAACTCAAGGTTTGTTGTTGAACAAAAGAGAAGATCTTAAAGAATAAAAGCTAATACACTGGCTTTTTTTTTTCCTCATTAAAATTGTAAAGAAAACAAAAGCATCCTGGGCTCACAACATATTCAGGCTATGGACCAGAAACTAGTTGAAGTTAATGCAAACCAACCAGGAAGCACCGACCCAGTATATTCATCTGAGTACAACTGAAATGCTTTTCATCTCAACAAGAACTCTGGAGAAGCCCACCTTCAGCATGTATTTAATGTGGAGAAAAACAGAAGCCAAGAAGCAAATGGGATGTTACAACTCCCATGAATTAGTGTTGCTTCAGAAAGACAATGACCAAACATTAAACAACTTGAGAAAAATGTTTGGTAAATCAGGTACCCACCATATGCTAAGCCTGTATTAGGAGAATTTTAACAACTAGTTAGACATTATTATAATAAAGAAAAGACAGGGCTAATGGCAGCTGGGCACACCATTAGACACATCTAAACCAAACATTGGATTTGGCAGTAAGGTAGAGAATTCCCTAATTCTTCCTTCTATAATCACAGGTATTTTAGGGGTATCTCCATTAACCTTTTAGAGACAATTGTAAGTAACTGAGAATTAATAAGGAATTAACCCAATGTAAGGAATTGAGAAACCATCACACAAGAGGGAACTGCATAGTGAACTCCTTTAATCTCTCAATTTGAAAGTGGCATAAATGTTGGATGCCCCATCTAGAAATTCTTTGTGTGGTTTCCTTTTGCCATACCAAGTTCAGTGTCTTTTCTACTTTTCATAAGGGATATTAATTTAAAAACCTATAGCACCAGGCAGTGGTTGTAGTTAGAGTTTTCCTGCCTGGCCCACAGTCAGGACAAATCTCTCTCACCTGCTAGGCCCATAGACGCTCAGAACCAACCAAGTAAACACATAGAAACTTACATTGTTTACAAACTGTATGGCCATGGCAGGCTTCTTGTTATCTACTTCTTCTATCTTAAATTAACCCATTTCTGTTAGTTTATACTTTGCCACATGGCTTGTGGCTTACCAGTGTCTTTACATGTTGCTTCTCATGGCAGCGGCTGACAGTGTCTCTCCCACAGCCTTCCACTTCCCAGAATTCTCTTCTCTCTTGTCCCTCTTACTTCCTGCCTGGCCACTGGCCAAACAGCATTTTATTTATACAGAGTGATATCCACACCACTTGCTCTTTTCTTTCCTTTTTAAAGGAAGGTTTTAATTTTTACATAATAAAATTACATAGAACAAAACAATTATCAAGCAAGAATAATAGTTACAATATCTAGTCTAGTTGTTTTGGCAAAATTAAACAAAATATTTTATCTATCCTATATTTGTGAGTCTAAGGTTTTTATATCTAACTTATCTTTTATCATAACTGAGGAAATTAAAACTTTTTATATTCCTATTTAAGATAATTTGTATATTGATACAAATACAGAACTATGTTTGTTAAAATGTACACATATTTTTACTCTTATTTAAAATACTTGTATATTGATACAAATGTAAATTTATATCTGTCATACTGTATGTATGTTCTACTTCTGTTTAAGATATTCTGTATACTGATATATATTTAGGATTATTATCATATTGCATATTGCACTATACATTCTTACCTCTGTTAAAGATATTTTGTGTATTGTCACAATTTAAAGTCATTGTCCTTTTACTGTATATTTGCTTACAGACTGTTTGCCTTATTTATAGGAAGCCTTAGTCCTTAGGTTGTTTAGGTAGATAAGACTTATAGATTTATTGTCACCTATGCTTGTCATCTCTATAATTATGTTAGTTAGGTTATCCAGATTTATAAATACAGAGGTCAGATGGACAGGTAATCTTCAAACACTTCATGGACCTAGAGAATATGGCATTTAAATAACTTACAATTCTGTTGATGTGAGACACAATTGCTCCTGGCATCACCAATTTGATCCTGAGAGAATGTTGGGCTTCTAAGACATTTCCATTTGGAAGTTTGTCTTCTTGGCACAAAATGGCCTACTGGGCAAAGAACTGCCCTTGCCTCAACTGCTGACAGTACAAATGCTGTCCTTTCTGGACAAGTGGGACACAAGGAAAGTGACCACTGTACTTTGCCAAGACAGGGTAAGATGGTTTTTCAGAATTCCTGCATCTGAAAATGGTCTGTCTGATATTCTAGCCCTGTAGCTAATTTGAATGTTCCGATAATTCTGATAAACATTAGGTGACTGTCCAGGCTGCCAGCTGTCTTTGTCTACTGTTGCAAGACTCCTGAAAGTTGCTTGTGTCCTTCTCCCATTTCTCAGGTATTACTATATTCCTTCTCAGGTGTTTGATGAGGTTGAAGACTACCAGTTATAGTTACAACTTAGTATATATACATATATTAAATCTTAGATAGAATATATTAAGTATTAGACTCAGGTTCTTTAAGATAGGACACCTTTTGGAATGATCTTTGTAACATGCCACCTACCCACGCTCTAGACTTCCTAGGATTGTAGTATGTGTTTTTTGCTTGATATTGTTTGCATTTATTGTAATTCCAACTTATCTAGGTCATTATCCCTCATTACTCCTGGACAATATTTGATAACCATTTCTTTGTATATAGTCTTGTATTTGTTTAGAACCTTCTTATTTAGACAAAATAAGGCCATCCCAGCCTTGACCTGGAAGTTCCAACCCCCATTGAGGCTTTGGTAATGGTCATGCCCACAAGGCGGGGGTGAGGGAGGAAGCTGAAGACCCAGGATCGAGAGGAGAGGTCTCTCTTGGTTCTGGGACCCTGGACACTGGAGGTAGACTGAACAGAGTTCTCCAAAGAACATAGCCAGACTGCGCCATACCTTTGCCAGACCCTAAAACCTATCCCTTCATTTGTAAGTTACCCCACAAAATTAACCTCCCTTTTAACTACATGGAGTGGCCTTAATAATTTCACCAATACAGTGGTGGCACACGCCTTTTATCCCAGCACTTGAGAGGCAGAGCCAGGCAGATCTATGTGAGTTTGAGGCCAGCCTGGTCTACAAAGCAAGTTCCAGGAAAGGTGCAAAGCTACACAGAGAAACCCTGTCTCGAAAAGCACAAAAAACAAACAACAACAACAAACAAAAAACATATGGCATTCAGATGGTATATTCTGACAAGGTATGCTTTACTCATTCTTCACTAGATTTCAGTACTATTACTAAAGTAGAAAATATTTCTGGAAAATAGCTAAACATAAAAAATAGCCTGGCAAAGTGGCACACACCTTTAATACCAACACTAAGGAAGCAGATACAGGCAAATCTCTGTGATGAGTTCAAAGCCATCTGGTGTGTATAGTGAGTTCCAGGCCAGCCAGGGCTACATGGTGAGATCCCATTTCAAATTAAAAATAATAATAATAAGGTGTCTTAGTCAGTGTTCTATTACTGTGGAGAGACACCATAACCACAGCAACTATTATAAAAGAAGCATTTAATTGAGGTCTGCTTACAGTTTCAGAGGTTCAGTCCACTCTCATCATGGTAGAGAGCATAGCAGCATGCAGGCAACATGGTGCTGAAGTAGCTAAAAGTTCTACTTCCACATCCCCAGGCAACAAGAAGACAAAGAGAACCACTGGACCTGGTTTGGGCTTCTGAAACCCCAAAGTACATCCCCAATAACACACATCCTCCAACAAGCCCACACCAATTCCAACAATATCACACCTCCTAATCCTTCTCAAGAAGTGCTACTCCCTGATCACTGAGCATTCAAACACATGAGCCTATGGGGGCCATTCTTATTCAAACCATGAGAATAAGTAGACATAATTATCCTTCTATTCCATAGAGAGTTAAGGTTCTTATCTATATTTTCTAGAAATTTTTAATTTAGATTACCACATCCTACGTTACCCTCTCCTACAACTTCTTTTGTTCTCTTAACAAGTATCTAGGGATTAATTCCATGTCAGCATGGAATGAGGAAGATGCCTCATTTAAAAGAATAATGCTTAGGTATCCAGTATAGAAACGAAACCAACTTTTTCGGGCTTCCTATCAGTGGATACTTTGGAATCTTTGTAAAGTTTGTTAATGTTCCTGCAAACACAACTGTGTTTGCACATTAGGCATAATTACAAAACAGATTCCTAGAAACAGAATTTCCAGTTAAAACATCAGGTGGATTCAATGTTTTGAAAGTTTTCTGAACTGAACTTCAAGGCAGGTTGCTCCATCAATCCTCACTAACATTGAAGTTCTTCATGACTTCATTAGTGACATGTATTACCATTTTTTTTGCCAATATGAAAGGTAAAATATTTCACAATTGATTTAAATTTTTAAAAACCATTCATGTCATTTCCCTTCGTCCTGATGGATTTAGTCTTCTCATATTGATTTATCACGGCTCTTTATATACTAAATTTGTTTAGTCACCTACTAAACAAAAGACATTGTCATGATCATATATTTTTATCCTCTCCTGTCACCCTTCCCACTTTTCCTTTTAACATGGCAGTATTTGCCTTGACTTTTAGAAATTTTCCCTAGACCAGTTTTTAACTGCTGGTTATAAAAAGTTGAGTAACTTTTGCAGAGAAATAAATGACCACATGACATTTTATTTTAATTTTTGAGATTATAATATGATTACAATATTTCTCTCCTTCCTCCCTTCAGCCCCTCTCTTTGCCCCCTCCTGCTCTCTTCAAGTATATAGACTCTTCTTTCATGTATATATTATTCCTAAATATAACCTGCTCAGTCCAAATAATGTTACTTGCATGTGTGGTTTCAGGGCTGATGGTTTGGCACTGGACTATTATTTGGAGTACTCTTGCTTGGGGAAATACTACTTCTCTCATTCTGAGCTTTTCTCAGCTGCCTATAGTTTCCCATGTAGAGTTGAGGCCTCGTGAGCTTTTCTGTGACCACATGATTTTAGGTACTACAGATAAAAGTTAAACTTCTAGTTCTTTTTTCAAAAATAAATACATTTGAAAGTTTTTTTTCATTAAAAAAAACTGAGTCACTATGATTTGACATATACTGTTTAAGAAAAATACTAGTTTTTTTTTTTTTTCATTTTGAGATTACCAATATCAGATTTAGCAATACGAGTTTATTTCTTCAGGATCCCTTTTAGATTGAAAAGTAATAGTGAATAAGAGAGATATTTTAATCTAAGAAGCCCCACAGATTACAGTTTGCTCATCTATGGAAAGCTAATGGTTTCTAGATGGCTTAGAAGGTTCTCCATCATGAGGCAACATCTCCTATAGTGCATACCAAAAATTGACTTGCACTGAATATCTATAAAGCTGTCTCTTGCTGCTTCCTGTAAGCCTCTGACAACCTACTGGGGCTAGAGAATCCCAGAGCTACCAAGCTTTCCCTATGGAGAAGACTGCACAGGAAAAATTCCAGCCTGCATGGAATTTATTTTTCACAAAGGAAGTAAATAGAACACAAGAAAGGAAGTAAATAGAACAAAAACAATAATACAATGAAATTAAAATACCAAATAAAATATAATTTGAGTCAAGGAAATGCCAAAAGCTGAAAAATCATTAGTGAAAGACACATGTAAACTTTAGCTGCTATTTGAGAAATGTTACATGGGTTCATATTTGTAAGATCAGACAGATATCTGGCATAGGCCGTTCACAAATTCAGTGGTTCCTGTATTGTTTCTTTCACGATAAATATTTGCTATATAAAATAAGACCTCCCCATAGAATGGAAAGCAAACATCTAATTTCTACTTCTGTTCTCTCCCTCTACCTGTGTATTCTGCATCAGATGACAACAACAGACCGTCCAAGCTTCTGTGGTAAGAGGCCTCTACCTCTGCTATGCTAGTCCTACATGACTGGCCTTTCATGTGTTTCCTGTTTCCATTGTCCAGTGTGAACTGCTGGATAAATAGAGCTTATTGTTATTGATTACTTGTACTTGAACTAAACATACTGTGACAGACTGGATAAAAAAAAACCCATCACATCAATAAAAAGCTTCTAAAGTTCACCAGAGTGCCATCAAGAAAAAGGTTTATATCAACCCCGTCTTCTAGTCTAAAGAAATCTTTTGCTAGGCTTTCCTGGTTCTACAAAGGTAAACTATAAGTACTAGTAGACTTTCTCGGCAGCATGTAGGATACTCTGCACACAGTACCATCAACAAGCACAATGGGGAAGCCAAAACAGGAAGACTCATTCCTCTGTATTTGGCTATTGCAATGAATTTTTCAAAATAAAGCAATATATGTGGTGCTCTAGCAGAAATTAGAAAGTTTAATGTTACTGTTCTCATCACAATTCAAAGGAGCTACCATAACTTTCACCGATTTCTCTTAGCTCTCTTTAAAACTCTGTGATTGTATGCATTCACATGTCCACACACGTATGTTCACATCCAATCCAGAAATAGATTTTAATTGTATTCAACAATATCTAGCTTGTGTCTAATCTACCAAGCTAGCTACTAAGGGCACTTTCTCCAAAAGCATGTGAAAAATATGATGAATCAAGGTCAAATTTTGTTCCTATTTTGAGACATTCCTTATTGTTGTTGCTTTAACATATAATCCAGAAAGGTTTCCAGGATACCTAAATTTGTGCATTTCTCGGGACTTAGCTGTTTTAAGGAATAGCTTCCTGCCTATGCTACCATGCATCAATCTTTCTGCCTGTTCCAATCAGACCTCAGATCATGGAGACCAGGACTCAGGACACCATTCCTGGAATTGCATAGCTCTCAGGTTGTGTCAAAATGAGATTAAGCATGTGGGCCCTACACTCACACTGCTTGGGCTCAGGCAATGGACCAGCTTATACCAGGTGCTTCATTTATTGGACAGCTAAACCTTGATTTATAGGGTAATCAGAATAAAGATGAAATGATATAATCCATTTACTATTTTCTCAATAATCAGGGACCTACAGTGACCTACAATAAGTCTTCCATAGTTATTGATACTTCTCTAGTTGAATTTCAGTAGTTCAATGTGAGGACCTCTGTCAAGGAAGTAACGTGGCTCTGAGTCATCTCAACCAAGAGCACCCTGGACAAATCTCCAGTTGGCTAGGCTAAAGATGGCAGCACTATGGTGGTAAATGACTGCAGGAGTGATGAGGTAAGTACTTTAAACCAAGGAATGGAGATGCTAGTAAAGACATCTCTGTACTAGAAGAGCCCTCGTGAAGGCAGATGAGGAAAGAATAAAAATACTGCTAGTTCAGGAAGGAAAACATACATTTTTAGAGTGTAGAATCAAGAATCAGAATTTATAAAGACAACTCCTACTATGTCCTTACAAGCTATTAAAGGACATCATGATGTCTAAGGTCCATGGGCAAGTAGTATTTAAACTCTCCTAACTGGGGTTTGCAAATGGAGTCTGTAAAGATAATACATCAAATATTCTCAGCTTTGTATACCATCCAGTCTCTATATCAGCAATCCTATTTTCATATTGTGAAAATTTTGAGTGAGGTAATGCAGCAAATAAGCATGGCTATGTTCTTCTGACACTTCATTTACAAAACCAAACAATACCAAATTTGCTAATTGGAAGTAATATCCTAACTCCTCTTTTGAAGCAACAATAATAAAAGTTGCAGTACCACTGTTGCTGAAACTATGCTTACCATGTGCCAAGTACTCTCCTGATATCCTTTCCACTTTTAAATTATGTGACATTCTCATACACAATGAGTAGCACGCCACGATTAACTCTATTTTACAAATGAGGGAATGGGCCAAGAAGTTTATCCTGTTCATAGTCAGACAGATAATGAGAAACAAACAGGAGTTATGCTCAAATTATTTGGCTCCCAAGACTGAGTACTTTGATTATTTTATTTTATTGCCTGTTGTAGAAAGGGAGAGCAACATATTGTCCTAGAACATGCTAACAGAGGCAAAGCTTTTCTGTACCTCGACTAATATGTTCAGTTGGGTCCTACTTTCTTGAATACTTCTATGTATAGGCCTAACAATACTGAACTCAAGGGGTTCTAATGGTTAGTGCCAATTGCCAACTCAACAGAACCTAGAATTACCTTGGAGATGAACTTCTCAGCATGTCTGTGATTAACTGCATTACCTGCATTTCCATTGTTATGAAGGCACTATGACTAACACAACTTAGAGAAGAACAGACTGTGTCAGAGGGTCTGTGACCATCATAGTGGGAAGGATGGCAGCAGGCAAACAGGCAAGCAGGCATGACACTGCAGTCTGTAAAATGCTACTTGTATGTGTATTTTGGGGGCTGACTATTTGTTATCGCTCTTCCTTTCTCCTGATCTCAGCATTCCTTAGTTGCCTGTAGTTCTTTGTGTAGGGTTGAAACCTCCAGATCCCCCCCACATCCATTTTGGCATGTCTAGTTGTGTTGTCCTATTTCAGCTTGTTTAGGCAGTCATGTTGGTGAGACTTTGTGACTATACATTCTGACATGCCTAGGAAACAGACTCACTGCAAACTCCATTTTGTCTGACTCTTACAATCTTTCTGTTATTTCTTCTAAAACATCCCCTGACTCTTATTTGTGAGATTTTTTTTGTAGATTTATCCACTAGAACTGGGATATATAATTCTGGATTTTAATTTGCTGCAAATTTCTGTAATGTTGAAATGAGAAAATTCCTCAGTGAGAGGTTAGGACTACAGTTATCTGTGGGCAGGAAGACAAATATTTAGAGTGTAATTAAGGTTTAGTAAAGTAGCTGTTGTAGGTTCTTATCCAAGATCCATGACTTCTCTAGCCCTAAGTAGTTGGGTAAGTTTCCATGCTAGGCATAATTTCCCCAGTTGAGCAGGTTTTAAGTCCAATTGGACAACTGCTGGTGCTCTCTGTTCCTCCAAACCTAATCCTTCAACATAGTCCCTATTGCTGCAACAGCACACCACCTGCAGTCTTCCTCCCCCATGCCCACATCTCTTATGGATCCCACAGATCATCCCCTCCAAATGTCCCTCCCTCCACTTTTAGCTATACCCCAACTCAAGCAAATACTCCTAAACAACTACATGCTATGCCTGTCAGAAAACCAAGTAGGCTGCTTACATACATTCCCCAGGCCCCTGCTCTGTTCTCCTAGCCCCAATTCCTAAGTTGTGTCCCTGGTGCTACAATAGATCACCAACTGCAGCTTCCCACTTCCCCTGCCCACCTCCCCTGTGTACCAACAGACCATCCCCTCTTAACCTCCTCACCCCACTATTCATTTCATCCCAGACTTGAACACCAGCAAGCATCCCCTGTGAAGACACTATCTGAGGAGGCCAGGAAAATATGGAACACATAGCTATCATACTATCTGAAATTCCAGAGAAGAAATAGAAACCAAGAACAAAATACCATTCAACAAAGACAAACCCAGAGATAAGTACCTAGACATATAAAAATCCCAAGCCTAGACACCAGCTCAAGAACACAATCAGTAACAGCCAGAGCATTATGTCTCCATTAGAATAGTTTTCCTAACACAGCAGGCTCTGACTATTCCAACATAGCTGAAGCACAAGGAAAAGAACTTCGAACCAACTATATGAAGATGATACAGGTCTTTAAAGATAAAACGAATAAATACTATATACAAATGCAGGAAAACACAAACAACTGGAGAAAATGAATGAATGCCTTAAAAATCCAGAAAAACACACACAAAAAAAAAATGGGGGGATATAAATTAACCCCCCCCCAAAAAAAACCAAACAAGAATTGCTGCCCCAGTTGCAGTCCAGCAGGGAAGACTCCTCTGGGCAAGCTCCATAGTAACACTCCCTATCAGACCTGTCAATCTACATGACCCACTCCCTACCACAAACCTACCTAGCCTCCTACAACCTCAGCAGCTTTCTGAGACACAGAATCAACCAGCTCTAATTAGACCAAGAACTATGATTGGACCAGGAGTGGGCCACTGAGACAGACACAGCAACCACAGATTGGACCAAGAGCAGCTCCCTCAGACACAGACACCATTTGCACTAATTGGAGGAAGAGATGGGTAGACACCAATACAAAAATACAAACAACATAAAGAGCAATATGGCACTACCAGAATCTAGTGATTCTATGACAGCAAAATCTAAACATCACAACATAAAAGAAGCAGAAGAAAGTGACCTTAAAAATAACTTTATTTTTGGTTGTGAGGGTGGTATGTAGAGTTGAGTAGAAATTTTCTTAATAAAGAAAAATGAAAAAAAATTTAAAGAAATTTTAAAAATAACTTTATGAAGATGATACAGACCTTTAAAGAGAAAATGAAAAGTTCCCTTAAAGAAATTGAGGAAAAGACAAACAAAAATGGAAGAAATCAGTAAATCCCTTACAGACAGCCAAGAAAACCAATAAAATGCAGTTAAACAGGTGAAGGAAACAGTTCAAAAACTGAAAATTGAAATAGAAACAATGAAGAAGACACAAACCAAGGGAATGCTAGAAATAGAAAATCTGAGTAAATGAACAGGAACTACAGATACAAGCATAACCTACAGAATACAAGAGATGAAAGAGAGAATCTCTAGCGTTGGTGATACAATAGAGGAAATAGAGTCATCAATCAAAAAAGAAAATACTAAAGCCAAAAAAGTCAACACAAAATGTTCAAGAAATCTGGGACACCATGAAAAGGCCAAACCTAAGAATAATAGGGATAGAAGAAGGAGAAAAAAGCAGAAGGCACAGAAAATATATTCAACAAAATCATAGAAGAAAACTATTATAGGTTATAGGTCTATTTAAACTGTTTAACTGATAATTGATTTAACTTTGGTATGTAGTACCTACAGTGAAAACTATCCATTTCTTTTAGATTTTCCAATTTTATGGAGTACAAGTTTTTAAAGTATGATCTAATAATTCTTTGAATTCCCTCCATGCCTGTTGTTATGTCCACCTTTTCATTTCTGATTTTGTTAATTTGTTAGTTTGTCTACCCTAATGATTTTCTCAAAGGACTCTTTGTTTCATTGATTCTTTGTATTGTTCTCTTTGTTTCTATTTTATTGATTTAAGCCTTCATTTTTATTATTTCCTTCTGTCTACTCCTCTTGGATATGCTTGCTTCTTTTTGTTCTAAAGCTTTCTGGTGTGCTGTTATGTTGGTGATATCTTAAATCTCTCCAATTTTTTTTTTAATGTAAGCACTTATTGCTATGAACTTTTGTCTTAGCACCACTTTCACTGTGTCCAGTATGTTTAGGTATGCTGTGCATTCATCTTCACTGAACTCTAGGAGGCTTTTTATTTCTTACTTTATTTCTGTCTTGATCCATTTTTTATTCAGCAGAGAATTGTTAAGTTTCCATGAGTTTATAGGCTTTCATTTGTTTCTGTTGTTGAAATCCAGCTTTGATCCATTGTGATCTGAAAGGAGGCAGGGGGTTATTTCAGTTTTCTTATATCTGTTGATACCTCTGAGTATGTGGTCAATTTTGAAGCAAGGTCCATGAGCTGCTGAGAGAAAGATATATTCTTTTGTGTTTGGGTGAAGTGTGATATCTGTTAGGTCCATTTGGTTTATCACATCTGTTGGCTCCCATATTTCTTTGTTTAGTTTTTGGCTGGATGACCTCTCAGTTGGTGAGAGTAGGGTATTGAAGTTTCAAGCTATCAATGTGTAAGGGTTGGTGTGTGATTTAAGATGTAATAGCACTTCATTTACAAATGTTGGTGCCCTTGTGTTAGGGGCGTAGATGTTAATAACTGAAAAGTAATCTTTGTGGATTTTTTTTCCTTTGATGAGTATGAAGTGTCCTTCCCTATCTCTTTTGATTAATTTTAGTTTGACGTCTATTTTGTTAGATACTAGAATGGCTACACTAGCATGCTTCTTAGATCCATTTGCTTGGAAAATTGTTTTCCAGCCCTTTACTCTGAGGTAATATCTGTCTTTGATGTTGGGCTGTGTTTCAGCATCTTTCTGATGTAGCAGCAAGGTACATTGTATTTTTGTATCTATTTTGTTAATCTGTGTCTTCTTGTAGGGGAACTGATATGGAGAGCTATCAATGACCAATGATTGCTAATTCCTCTTATTTTTGTTGTTGTTGTTGGTGGTGGTGGTGGTAGTGTGTGTGTGTGTGTGTGTGTGTGTGTGTGTGTGTGTTCTTTGGGTTTTACTGGTGTTAGAATATGTATTGCCTGTGTTTTCATGGGTATAGTTAACCTGGAGTTTTCTTTCTACTATATTCTGTAATGGTGGATTTGTAGATATATATTTTTTAAATTTACTTCATCGTGTAACATGTTGTTTTCTACATCTACAGTGATTGAAAATTTTGCTGAGCATAGTAGTCTGGGAAGGAAATCTATTTGGTGTTCTGTATTCTTCTTGTACCTTTATGGGCATCTCCTTCTTTGGATTAAGAAAATTTTCTTCTACAATTTTGTTGAAAATATTTTCTGGACCTTTGAGCTATTATTCTTTCCTTCTTCTATTTCTATTATTCTCTAGGTTTGGTCTTTTCATAATATCTCAGATTTCCTGGATGTTTTGTGTCAGGAATTTTTTAGACTTAACATTTTCTTTGACCAATATATCTATTTCTTCTATTGTATTTTCTGCTGTGGGATAATACTCTCGTACACTGGTTTAATAAAATTTAAATTGCCCAGTAGCCAGGCAGGAAGTATAGGTGGGGTTAGCATACTAGGAGAATACTGGGAAGAGAAAGGGCAGAGTGAGGAGTCACCAGCAGACACAGAGGAAGCAAGATGACAAGGCAGAACTGAGAAAAGGTACCAAGCCATGTGGCTAAACATAGATAAGAATTATGGGCTAATTTAAGTGTAAGAGCTAGTCAGTAATAAGCCTGAGCTAATTACCAAGCAGTTGTAATTAATATAAGCCTCTGAGTAATTATTTTATAAGAAGCTGCAGGACTGTGGGGCCAGGTATGACTGGAGGAACATGGGACCACAGGGTCATGTGGGACTGGAGAAAACTTCAGTACCTGAGATTTTTTTAATCCATCTCATATTCTGTTAGTGATACTTGCATCTGTAGTGCCAGTTCACTTACCTAGATTTTCCATTTCCAAAATTTCCATTTCCATTTCCAGAAATGTATTTTCTTTATTGGTTCTATTTACAATTAATGGTCTGAAGTAGTTTCATTTGTTACCTTCAACTGTGTGTTTTGTTTTTCTTGGTTTTCTTTTAAGGGATTTACTCAATTCCTATGATTTTTGTTTGTTTTACCCTTGATTTCTTTAAGAGATTTAGTCTTTTCTTTTATAAAGACCTCTATCATCTTCATAAAGTTGGTTTTAAGGTCTTTTTGTTGTGCTTCAGCTGTGTTGTAATATTCAAAGTTTGTTGTAGTATATTACCTGGGTTATGGTGGTGACATATTACTCTGGCTGCTCTTGACTGTGTTCTTTTTTAAATTTTATAATTAATTTAATTTTACATATAAGCCATGGATTCCCCTGTTTTCCCCCCTTCCACACCCTCTCCATCCTTCCCCCAATCCACTCCCCATTCTCATCTCCTCCAGGGCAAGGACTCCCCTGGGGATTCAGCTCAGCCTGGTAGATTCAGTCAAGGCAGGTCCAGTTCCCTCCTCCCTTTACCCAGGCTGAGCAAAATATCCCAGCATAGCCCCCAGATTCCAGAAAGCCAACTCATGCACTAAGGACAGGTCCTGGTCCCACTGCCTGAGGGCCTCCCAAACAGTTCAAGCTAATTGACTGTATCACTTATCCAGAGGGTCTGGTCCAGTTCCATGGGGGCTCCTCAGCTATTGGCTCATAGTTCATGTGTTTAAACTAGTTTGGCTATTTGTCCTTGTGCATTTTCCAGTTATGGTTTCAACATCTCTCACTCATACAATGTGGTGGGTATTGTGTTCCCTGAAATATTGTACGTTCCCCGAAATAAACATATCTGGGGTCAGAGAACAGACAGCCACTAGAACAGAGCCAGAAATGGTGGCTAGAAAATGGGAAGAGTAAGCTAAACCATAACAGAAGTTGGGTGGTGGTGGTACACACCTTTAATCCCAGCACTTGGGAGGCAGAGCTAGCCAGATCTGAGTTCAAGGCCACTTTAGAAACAGCTAAGCATGGTGACCCATGCCTTTAATCCCAGGGAGTGGGGGCAGAAAGATAAAGGTATATAAGGCGTGAGGACCAGGAACTAAAGAGGAAAAAGCATGTAGTTAGTTAAGCTTTGGAGCAACACAGTTCAGCTGAGATTCATGTGGAGGAGGACTCAGAAGCTTCCAGCCTGAGGAAACAGGGTCACCTGAGGAACTAGCAAGGTGAGATAGCCGTGGCTTGTTCTGCTTCTCAGATCTTCCAGCAATCACCCCAATAACTGGCCTCAGGTTTGTTCTTATTAATAAGAACTCTTTGAGATTCATGCTACATCACAATCCCTCCTCTCTCTCTGGAGCTCCACCTGGGACCTGGCTGTGGATCTCTGCATCTGCTTCCATCAGTCATTGGATGAGAGTTCTATCATGACAGTTAGGGTGTTTGGCCATCCAATCACCAGAGTAGGTCAATTTGGGCAACCTGGATGCCCTTCGACTGAAGAATGGATAAATAAAATGTGGTACATATACACAATGGAGTACTACTCAGCAGAGAAAAACAATGACATCATGATGTTTGCAGGCAAATGGATGGATCTAGGAAAAAATCATCCTGAGTAAGGTAACCCAGACTCAGAAAGAGAAACATGGTATATACTCACTCATAGGTGGATACTAGATGTAAAACAAAGGATGACTAGGCTGCTACTCACAACTCCAGGGAGGTTACCTAATAAAGAGGACCCTAAGAAAGACACAGGGATCACTCAATGAAAGAGAAATAGATGAGCTCTACATGAGCAAACTGGATGTGAGGGGGGTTAATGAAGGGCAAGGGTTGGGGGAAAGAGAGCTTAGGGGAGCAGGAGATCTCAGCTGGATCAAGAACAGAGAGGGAGAACAAGGAAAGAGAGATGATGATAAATAAAGACCCCATGGGAATAGGAAGAAGCAGAGTGCTAGAGAGGTCCCCAGAAATCCATAAAGATACCTCCACAATAAACTACTGGCAATGGTAGTAAGAAATCCCAAATTGACTATGTTCTTAAGCTGTAGTCTAGGCATCTAGGTTTGGGGTGTTTATAGGTATAGGTGCCAATTTCTCGGTTTGTCTTTGTTGAATGGGTGTTTTGTACCTTGGTTTCTGTTTTCTCTCTTCTGATCTGTATAAACTGTGGTTGACCAAGGGGTCTCTACCCTAGTTGGGTGATGGACTTCTGGTGCCAAGTGTGTGGTCTCTTATTGAGCAGGAGTTCTCTGCCCAGGTAGGGCATAGGAGTTCTAGCCTTTGATTCTAGTGGCCAGTGTGGCCTTGGTCCTACAGTCCTCACCCAAGTTGTAGGCTGGGATATGGTGATGAGGAGGAGATGGGGATTGGGGATAGTGTCAGAGCAGAGCACACTAAGAAAGGGCAGAAAGTCCTCAGGTGAGCAGCCTACCTGATCTTCTGATGTTTGAGATGTTCTGTGTTTGAGATGGGTGTGTTTGCCAGAGTTGAGTGTTGGTCATCTGGTAGGCATGGCCTATTACCTAGGTAGGAGGCATCTGCCTGAGGGAACCAAGAGATTCCCAAACATGTCATTTTTAAGCCATTAAGTTTTAATTCCTTGTCCCCAAGATCTCATGTTATTATTACAATATAAAACATAGTACAACTTAAGAATTACCACAGCCTTTAAACTTCCAAAACTTTTAAAAGTCTAATTTATCTTAACTGTGGGTTTCTATAAGATAAAAATAAATAAAAATACTTTCTCATTCCAAGATGGAAGAATCAGCTGATAAAAACAATGAACTTAAGCAAACCCAAAACCTAGTACAATACAATCGGCGGGCCCTGAAGGAAGGCTCCCCTTTTCCAAGACTGCAGACAGACCCTGCAGTCTCCACACCCTGCCCCCACACTCATTTGCCTGAGACCCCAGCCATTTCCTGAGACTCAGAGACCAGACCCCAGCTTCCATCTTGCCCTGGAACTCCCACCTGGACCAGAGGTGAGTGCCTGGGGTCACACCCAGAGAGGCCCGCACCTGGGTCACAGTCCAGGGCACCATCCACTCCAGGGAAGACCTGCCCAACTGAGTCCCAGGTTCTGGCCATGGGGCAGGACCCCCCATCCCCACCAGGAAGGTTTCTCCCCTCAAAGACCCTCTGGTAAACCCTACAACCTCCATGCCCTTCCCCCAAACCCATCTGCCAGAGACCCCAGCCACTTCCTGAGACTTAGAAACCAGCCCCCAGCTTCCATCCTGCCCAGAACTCCCATCTGGACCAGAGGTAAGTGCCTGGGATTGTAATCAGAGAGGCAACCACATCTGGGTCCCACCACTGGACACCAGCCATCCCGGGAGGGCCTGCCCAACTTGGCCCCAGTTTCCAGCCAATAGGCAGGCCCTGCAGGAAGGCTCCCCTTTTCCAAGACTGCAGGCAGACCCTGCAGTCTCCACACCCTGCCCCCACACCCATTTGGCCTAGACCCCAGCCACTTCCTGAGACTCAGAGACCAGCCCCCAGCTTCCATCCTGCCCTGGAACTCCCATCGGGACCAGAGAGAGCCCCCAGCTACCATGCACCCTGGAACTCCCATCTGGACCAGAGCTTCCATCCTGCCCTGGAACTCCCATCTGGACAAGATAAGGAGACTCCAGGGACTTCCTGAGACTCAGAGTCCAGCCCCCCAGCTCCTATCCAGCACTCTCATCTGGACCAGAGCTCCCATCCAGCCCAGATCTTCCATCTGGACAAGAGAGATGCTCCCTAAATCTGTCTGCTCTGTCTGGACCAAGTACACTGATAAGACCAAGAAAGAACCCACAAGGAGATGGGCAGACACCAAGGCAGAAGTACATACAACAAAATATAGAGCAATACAGCATCACCAGAACCTAGCCCCTCTCCAACAGCTAGACCTAAATATCACGGAATGGAAGAAGAAAACAACCTTATAAGTAACATCATGAAGAGGCTAGAGCCTTATATAGAAGAAATCAAAAATACAGTGGAGGAACAGACAAACAAAAAATGGGAAGAACGCTATAAAAAACTAGAGGAAAGGACAATTAAAGCAGAAGAAAACAATAAATCCTTGAATGAAAATCCTGAAAAAGCAAGGGAGACAATACAAGACCTGAAGAGGGAAATAGAAAAAATGAAGACACTAGCAGAAGGAATGCTGGAAATAGAAAATCTGAGTAAACAAACAGGAACTTCAGAGGCAAGTATAACCAACAGAATGCAAGACATGGAAGAGAGGATCTCTGGAGTTGAAGGTACGGTAGAAGAAATAGATTCATCAGTCAAAGAAAACACTAAAACCAACAAAGTCATGACCCAAAATGTCCAAGAAATTTGGGACACCATGAAAAGACCAAACCCATGAATAATAGGGGTAGAGGAAGGAGAAGAATACCAACTCAAAGACACAGAAAATATATTTAACAAGATCATAGAAGAAAACTTTCCCAACTTAAAGAAGGAAATGCATATGAAGATACAATAAGCCTATAGAACAACAAACAGACTAGATCCCCCCAAAAAAGTCCCCTCGCCACATAATAATTAAACAACTAAATGTACAGAATAAAGAAAGAATATTAAGGTCAGCAAAGGAAAAAGGCCAAGTGACTTATAAAGGCAAACCCATCAGAATAATACGCAATTTCTCAGTGAAGACTTTGAAAGCCAGAAGGACCTGGACAGATAAAATGCAGACACAAAGAGACCATGGATGCCAGCCTAGAATAATATAGCCAGCAAAGCTTTCAATCATCATAGATGTAGTGAACAAGACCTTCCAAGACAAAACCAGATTTAAGCAATACTTATCCACAAACCCAGTCCTACAGAAACCACTAGACAGACAATTCCAACCTAAGGAAGGCAGATACACCCATGAAAACACAGACAATAGATAACACCACAGCAGTAAACCCCAAAGAAGAGAAGTACACATACACTACCAAAAATAAAAAATAAAAAAAAAAAACAGGAATGAACAATCACTGGTCATTAATATCCCTTAATATCAATGGACTTAATTCACCTATAAAAAGACACAGACTAAGAGAATGGATATGAAAACAGGACCCATCTTTCTGCTACATATAAGAAACACACCTCAAATTCAAAGACAGACACCTCCTAAGAATAAAAGGCTGGCAAAAGACTTTCCAATCAAATGGTCTAAAGAAGCAAGCTGGTGTAGCCATTCTAGTATCCAGCAAAACAGACTTCAAACTAAAATCAATCAAAAGAGATGATGAAGGACATTACATACTCATGGCAGGAAAGAGCCACCAAGATGAAGTCTCAATTCTGAACATTTATGCCCCAAACACAAGGGCACCCACATATGTAAAAGAAACATTACTAAAGCTTAAATCACATATAAAACCCCACACATTAATAGTGGGAGACTTCAACACCCTACTTTCACCTCTGGACAGATCAGCCAAATGGAAACTTAACAGAGACATAATGGTCTTAACAGATGTTATTGCTCAAATGGACTTAATTGATATCTACAGAGCATTCCACCCAAACAAAAAAGAATGTACCTTCTTCTCAGCACTCCATGGAACCTTCTCTAAAATCGACCACATACTTGGCCACAAAGCAAATCTCAACAGATACAAAACAATTGGAATAACCTCTTGTGTTCTATCAGTCCACCATGGTTTAAAGTTAGATTTCAACAACAACAACAACAACAAAACTACAGAAATCCTACAATCTCATGGAAACTGAATAATGCTCAACTGAATCACCAATGGGTTAAGGAAGAAAGAAAGAAATTTAAGACTTCCTAGAGATCAATGAAAATGAATACACCACATACCCAAACTTATGGGACACTATGAAAGCAGTGCGAAGAGGGAAATTTGTAGCACTAAATGCCCATATAAAGAAGCTTGAGAAATCTCAGGCTAGTGACTTGACATCACACCTGAAAGCCCTTGAACAGGAAAAAGCAAAGTCTCCCAGGAGGAACAGAAGCCAGGAAATTATCAAATTGAGAGCTGAAATCAATAAAATAGAAATAAAGAGAACAATACAAAGGATTAATGAAACAAAGAGTTGGTTCTCTGAGAAGATCAACAAGACAGACAAACCCTTATCAAAACTAACCAAAAGACAGAGAGAGAGCATCCAAATTAACAAATCAGAAATGAAAAGAGGGACATAACAAAAGACAATGAGGAAATCCAGAGAACCATCAGGTCATACTTCAAAAACCTATACTCCACAAAACTGGAAAATGTAAAAGAAATGGATAATTTTCTGGATAGGTACCACATACCTAAGTTAAATCGAAACCAGATAAACCATTTAAATAGTCCAATAACCCCTAAGGAAATAGATTAAGTCATTAAATTCTCCCAACCAAAAACAGCCCAGGACCAGATGGTTCCAGTGCAGAATTCTACCAGATCTTCAAAGAAGACTTATTAGCAATACTCTTTAAATTGTTCCATACAATAGAAGCAGAAGGTATATTACCAAACTCCTTCTATGAGGCTACAATTACCCTGATTCCTACACCAAACAAAGATGCAACAAAGAAAGAGAACTACAGACTGATCTCCCTCATGAACATTGGTGCAAAAATACTCAATAAAATACTGGCAAACAGACTCCAAGAACACATCAAAACAATTATCCCCCATGATCAAGTAGGTTTCATCCCAGGGATGCAAGGGTGGTTCAACATATGAAAGTCCCATCAATGTAATATACCATATAAACAAACTCAAAGAAAAAAAAACACATGATCATCTCACTAGATGCAGAAAAGGCATTTGACAAAATCCAACACCCCTTCATGATAAAGGTCTTGTAGCAATCAGGAATACAGGGAACATACCTAAACATAATAATGGCAATCTACAGCAAGCGAACAGCCAACATCATAATTAAATGGAGAGAAACTCAAAGCAATACCACTAAAATCAGGAACAAGGCAAGGCTGTCCCCTCTCCGCATACTTATTCAATATAGTACTTGAAGTTCTAGCCAGAGCTATAAGACAACATAAGGAGATTAAGTGGATACAAATTGGAAAGTAAGAAGTCAAGCTTTCCCTATTTGCAGATGACATGATAGTAAACATGAGTGACCCCCAAAACTCAACCAAGGAACTGATACAGCTAATAAAAACCTTCAGCAACATATCAGGATACAGATCAACTCAAAAAAATCAGTAGCCCTCCTATATACAATAGACAAACAGGCTGAGAAGGAAATCAGAGATACATCACCCTTTATAATAGTCACAAATGATATAAAATACCTTGGTGTTACTCTAACAAAGCATGTGAAGGACCTATATGACAAGAACTTTAAGTCCCTGAAAACAGAAATTGAACAAGATGTCAGAAAATGGAAAGACCTCCTATGCTCATGGATAGGCAAGATTAACATAGTAAAAATGGTGATCTTACTAAAAGCAATCTACAGATTCAACGCAATCCCCATCAAATTACCAACACAATTCTTCGCAGATCTGGAAAGAATAATACTCAACTTCATATGGAGAAACAAAAAAACGCAGGATAGCCAAAAGAATCCTGTACAATAAAACAACCTCTGGAGGCATCACAATCCCCAACCTCAAGCTCTACTATACAGCTACTGTAATAAAAACAGCTTGGTACTGGCACAAAAACCAACATGTGGACCAATGGAATAGAATTGAAGACCCTGATATTAACCCGCACACCTATGAACATACAATTTTTGACAAAGAAGTAAAAAATGTACAATGGAAAAAAGAAAGCATCTTCAACAAATGGTGCTGGCATAACTGGATGTCAATGTGTAGAAGGCTGCAAATAGATCCAAATCTGTCACCGTGCACAAAACTTAAGTCCAAGTGGATCAAAGACCTCAACATACATATAGTTACTCTGAACCTGATAGAAGAGAAAGTAGGAAGTACTCTTAAAAGCATTGGCACCGGAGATCACTTTCTAAATATAACACCAGTAGCACAGACACTGAGAGAAACAATCAATCAATGGGACTTGTTGAAACTGAGAAGCTTTTGTAGAGCAAAGGACATGGTCAACAAGACAAAGCAACAGCCTACAGAATGGGAAAAGGTCTTCACTAACTCCACATCTGACAGAGGGCTGATATCCAGAATATATAAAGAACTCAAGAAATTAGACATCAAAATGGCCAACAGTCCAATTAAGAAATAGGCTATAGAACTAAACAGAGAATTCTCAACAGAGGAAGCTCAAATGGCTGAAAGACATTTAAGGAATTGCTCAACATCCCTAATTATCCCAGAAATGCAAATCAAAACGACTCTGAGATACCACCTTACACCTGTCAGAATGGCTAAGATCAAAAACACAGAAGACAGCTTATGCTGGAGAGGATGTGGAGCAACGGGAACTCTCCTCCACTGCTGGTGGGAATGCAAGCTTGTACAGCCACTTTGGAAATCAATATGGTGCTTCCTTAGAAAATTGGGAATCAATCTCCCTAAGACCCAGCTGTAGCACTCTTGGGCATATACCCAAGGAATGCTCAATCATACCACAAGGGCATTTGCTCAGCTATGTTCATATCAGCATTGTTTGTAATAGCCAGAACCTGGAAACAACCTAGATGCCCTTCACTGAAGAATGGTTAAAGAAAATATGGTACATATACACAATGGAGTACCACTCAGCTGAGAAAAACAATGACAGCAGGAGGTTTGCAGGCAAATGGATGGACCTAGAAAAAATCATCCTGAGTGAGGTAACCCAGACTCAGAAAGACAAACATGGTATTTACTCACTCATAGGAGGATACTAAATGTAAAACAAAGATGACTAAACTGCTACACAACTCCAGGGAGGCTACTTAGAAAACAGGACCCTAGGAAAGTCCCAGGGATCACCCAATGACAGAGAAATGGATAAGATATACATGAACAACCTGGATGACAGTGGGAGTAATGAAGGGCAAGATTTGAGGGAAAGAAAGCTTAGGGGAGCAGGAGATCCCAGCTGGATCAAGAACAGAAAGGGAGAACAAGGAATAACAGATCATGATAAATGAAGACCACATGAGAACAGGAATAGGCAGAGTGCTCGAGAGGTCCCCAGAAATCCACAATGATCCATCCTCTGTACACTGCTGGCAATGGTGAAGAGAAAGCCTGATCTGACCTAGTCTGATGGTCAGATGGCTAAACACCCTAACAGTCGTGCTGGAACTTTTGTCCAATACCTGATGGAAGTGGATGCAGAGATCCTCAGCCAGGCCCCAGTTGGAGCTCCATGTGTCCAACTTTTGAGAAAGAGGAGGGACTGTAAGAGTGTGAATTGCTGAGACCAAGGTTGCAAAAAGCACAGGGACAAATAGCCAAACGAATGGAAGCACATGAATTATGAACCCATGGGTTTGTAGCCCCCAGCTGGATCAGGCTCTCTGGATAAGTGAGACAATTGAATAGCTTGAACTGTTTGGGAGGCATCCAGGCTGTGGTACCAGGACCTGTCCTTAGTGCATGAGGTGGCTGTTTGGAATCTTGGGCTTACACAGCGACACTTTGCTCAGCCTGGAAGGAGTGGACTGGACCTGCCTATTCTGAATCCACCAGGTTTAAATGAATCCCCAGGGGAGTCTTGGCTGGCCTCTCCCTAGTTGATGGGAGAGCATGGGGCAGAAGGAGGGGTTTGGAGCGGGAGGGGGGACAGGGGAACCCATGGCTGATGTGTAAAATTAAAACATAAATATAATAATAATAATAATAAAAGAAATCTAGTGCAATGCATGCATCATCCAGATCCTTAATGTCTAGCATCTGGGACTCACTAATTGTGAAGTTTGTGTAGTCACAAGGGTTTTAGTAGACCCACTTCTCAAACTCTGAATCTGCAGTACACACAGATTTTCTCAGCAGCTCATGGTGGCTCTACTCTTTAGGTGCTACTGTCCTCGGTGGATGTCCTGTGTTTTTGGCATCTTCTGTACCCTGCAGACTCCACTGTAAATGAGGTAGTATTTTTACCAATGGTCTCTTCTACCTTCTTCACCAGAACTCTAACCTTGTCCCAGAGTGCCAAGTCTCAGTCATCCTCTTTGTACACAACTTTCATTAGAGGTTGACTCTTACACTTCACCAAGTTTAACTGCCAACATGACACATAACCTTGGCATTCTTTTGACCACAAATTCTGTGTGTCAACCCTGAGAAAACACATTCTTGTTGTCTCAGTAAAATACAGAAGAGTTCATTTAATGGTGCTGATCTCTTGTTAATTACAATTGATTCTTCAGCCCCAGCTGACCAGAAAATTCCAATTCTCAATACAAAATAAAACATAAAACTCTCATCTTATATTTTGATAGCCTTAGCTTTTGTATGAAACCCCATGAATCAGGCTTCCACAGTCTTCATTTCTCTCAACACTCATATCATCTAAGATACCCTATTAATCTCTACGTATTCACTAACCTTCTCAGCACAGCATTCTAAAAGCCTCTAAAATCTTCCAACAAAACAGTCTAATAGCATATAAAGCCATTTTTCAGATCCATCAGTGTAACACCCCCCACTTCTCTGGTGTTAATTCCTGTTCTAGTCTTCTATTTATTAGTATGATGAAATGCTCTGACTGAAAGGAACATAGGGATTAAGGGGTTTATTTGGTTACAGGTCACAGTCCATCACTAAGAGAATTCAGAGAAGAAACTCAAGCAAGAATTTGACACAGAAACTGTGGAGGAACACTTCTTGCTAGCTCACTGACTAGACTATGTTTAACTAAGTTTCTTATACAGCTCAGGACCACTTGCCAAGGGATGGTACCTTCCACATGGGAAGAGTCTACATACCGATCAAGAAAGTTCCCTACACACAGGCCCACAAGCCAATCTGATGTAGGCAGTTAATTAAGGTCTTCCTCTCAGATGACTCTACATTGTGCAAATCTGACAGTTAAAACTAACTATAACAGAAAGACAACTTCAAATATTATATATATATTATATATAATAAATATTATAAAATATATGACATAAAATATTATAAATATATAATCTATATTATAAATATATACTCAAATAGTCTAAAGACCTCATACTAGACCCATTTCCTAAAAATTCTTCCCACCAACAAAAAGTGCTCTCTTGGGTGTATAGTGATATTTTATTTGTATTGAAATGTGATTTTATTTGTATGTCAATAAAGTTGCCTTGAGGTCAGAGCAAGCCAGAGCAGAAGCTGAGCAGTAGTGGGGCACGCCTTTAATCCCAGCACTTGGGAGGCAGAGTTAGGTAGATCTCTGTGTGTTCAAGGACATAGCCAGCATGGCAGACACATGCCTTTAATTTCAATACCAACTATAGAAGACCTGGAGGTCTGTACAAACAGGCAGTGACAAGGAGGTCATGTGGCTGAGTTTACAACCAATGAGAAAACATAACAGAAAGTCTTTAAATAGACAAGATACACAGAAGTAGGTCTCTTGCGGAGAGGAAGAACAGCAGAAGCAGTGAAGGGTAAGGTTTTCCGCTCTTGCTCTGACCTCGTGGTTTTTAATTCTGCAATTGGTTCTGTGTTTCTTATTTAATAAGCTGGGTTACATCTACATGGGTGAGAAAGCTTTCATATATAAACCTCAAGAAATATTCAATATCTGCCCCATAGCAATATCTAATACATAATATATATAAATAAATAACAGAAAGATTCACTTCCCAGTATGATTCTATTTTTTTTTTTCAAATTGCAGACATAAAGCAATTTATAGATCCTTGTTCAATATACTGTCACAATATTATTTGATCTGAAATATTTCCAACACAAGCAATATTTAATCATATTTTACAGACCCAGCTGTCTATCTCTAGAATAAATAATACTTGTTTTGGAGAAAAAGAAAAGATGGAAAAGAAATTAAGTAATTAAGACTTAGAATGTTTAGATTTCTTCAAAACAAATAGTCAATCTCCAAGCCTGTTTTAGTCTTCTTGACACACAAATTCTGATAATTCTCCTCTGTTATCCTTGAGAATCAAAACCAGACAGGTCATAGCAACAGTTTACTAAAAAGGACAGATGGAAAACTGTTTTAAAATTCTCTTCATTAATTCCTATTTTATTGGCTAAAGTATAATGGTTATTTAAATATAACAATGCATTTAAACAAATCTTACATTTGCCACAGGGCAAATGAATACAAGGCTTCTACTTTGGCTCCAGAAACAAAATGTTTTATTCTATTGTCTTTATGAGAAATGTAGAAAAAAATGGGCATAAAAATAAGATAAACCTTCATAGATATTTTACAAAGAACCTGTATCCAAAATTGAAGTCTGAACTAGTTTCATCATTTGATATTTCTTAGGAATAAACTTTCTTATGCCCATATTTACTACAGTATTTCCTATTATACCATAAGTAAATAGGTCTAAAATATTATAAAATATGACATAAAATATTATAAATATATAATCTATATTATAAATGTATATGAAAATACGATATAAAGTTAAATATAAAAATTAAAATCATGTAAAATTTTTAATCTCAATAGTAGATACATTGACTTATAAAAAATAGATAGTTGTAACATTAGCATGCAACTTTTGGAGAAAATACACTCCATAGAGAAATAAATTTATAGTAAAAATTTATATATATATATATATATATATATATATATGCCAACTAGATTCTCCCACAAATCATTTCTGTTCTTCTTATTGTACTAAATTGTCTATACATTCTCTCTAGCCAGATACAAATCAGGTTATATTTTAGTGAACTTCAAACTTGACATAGTTATTGTTGATAAAATTTTAAAATAAAATTTTCACATAGTCAAATGCAAAATACTCAAGTGTGTGTTATGTATTTTATGTATTTTAATAAGTTGTTTTAAAGTGCTCTTAAGGTATAAAACAAGTCTATCCTATCCCCAAAGTCTTCATTTTCTTCTTAAATAATATCAATGCCTCTCTACATTCAGACAACTACCATCCTGACTTTCTATCACCAAAGACTAGTGCCTTTCCAAGACTTTTCTAGAAAATCCCATTTTTCTTTCATTATAAATTCATATTAGAGAATCTTAAAATAAAAATATTGTCTTCTATATGGTAACTATACTTTTTAAATTCATTGTGTTATAATATTTTCCCCATTTTATTGGATAGTGTTATAGCTGAAATATGAAATACTACCCAAAATATCCTGTTTTAGACACTCAATCTTCAGCTTATAGTGATACTTTGAAGATGTGTAGCCTTTTGCATATGGGACCTTGGTGGCAGAAAGAGATCAATAGGTGTTGAATAATTTCTTGACATCAGGGTCTGACCTGCTAGCTGTATCCTGACCAAGCTATTGTCACAGCATCCCATTGCTAGGCCGTGGTCACTATAGTAGATAGCAATGCTCTGAAATCATGAGTCAAAATAATTCTTTCCTCTCTTAAGTTATTTCTTCTGGGTATTTGGTCTCAATTACTCAAAACTAATAATATGAATATGTCACAGTTTATTGATACCTCGGCTATTTTCAGTTTAGGCTTTAATGAATAGTACTATTATATGCACTCATGTATAACTCATTTTATATAAATATATTTTGCATTGCAAAACTCTTAGAAAAGAAACATAGGAAATACTTTTCAAATAGCTTTTTGTCTGCCCAGAGGAAAAGAAAATTCTGGGCCAATTTATTTGACAAAAGAAAAATACAAAGTTTTTAAAATCAAATATCAGCAAACAGACTTATAAAATTGCCCCAAAAATGCAATAGCCCACATTCTATATGGTTATATTCAAAAGATGCACAAGCATTTAATAAAATTAAATATCCTCTCATGACAAAGACCTTTGTCATAACAGAAATAGTAGAAAATTTCCTTCACCCACTGAAGGGCACGTATATACACTTAGATAAGAATATCTGCCCAATGTTGCTTTAAAGAGCTGGTTATGTTGGGCACACCTTCAGCCGCCTACTCTGGAGGCAGAGGAAGGCAAATCTCTGTGAGTTTGAGGCCAGTATGTTCTACAGAGTAAGATCCTGTTTTAAACAACAATGCCCTAGAAATTACAGATGCTATGTAAGAAATGAAAATTATAAACACAGGTACAGATGAAGGAGTATTAGAATGATGAAATTGCTAATGATTATGATGCAGAGAAATGTAAGAATATATGTAGTTTAAAATGAGAATTAATTCAATAAATTAGTATGAAGACTGAATAAAAACCAATGTATAAGACTAATTATTATAGCCATTTCTGTATATCAGGAGCCAATAATTAAAAGATGGATTATTAAAATGTTTTTATAACAGCAAAAATTTCAAAGTGCCTTCTACACAAACAAAATGAACAAACAATCATTCACCTATGATAATTAGAGAAAAGTTTTTAAATAAAATAAAATTTAGGGGCTGAAATGATGGCTAAGCAGTAGTTGATGGCATTTTCTGTGCAATATCAAGGACCAGAGTTTGGATCTCAACACTCATATAACAAGTGAGGCATCTCAAATATGCCTGTCATTCCATATCTGAGGGATCCAATGACCTCTTCTGAAGCCAGCATGAGCAGGCAACCTCACATATACACATGCACATAATTAGTGACTATATGGCAATGGACACATTTACATTATGTTTGAAGTGTGACTTTGTTCAAATAATTTATGGAACATTTGGGAATATTATTCATGATGACAAAAATCTTACAGTTGATTAAGTGGTCATCAATGGTTACCACTTAAGTAAACTAATATGCCTATACAATCTAGCATTGCATAGTCCCTAAAAAGCAGTGAAACAGACATATAAGTTAGAGATCCAGGTAGGCTATAGTTTCTCCTCTTCCTGGTGTTTCTCCCTTTGTGTCAGCCAAGCCCAACAGGTAGTCGGGGACCACCATCTTCTCCCAGCTTTGGGGATTCACGAAATCCCAACCAGCTCCCTAGCAGGGATGCTCTATCCAACATATATATCCTGGAGACACAGAACCTAGCCAGTTTTCTGACTGGGACATTTCAGATGCTCTATATGGCATTGAGAAATAGAGCCAGTCAACACTTCGAGGTAGAACACCTTCCAACCTCTTTCAACAAGCTGAGGATAGCATAAGACTATAGCAGACAAGCAGAATAAGTGAGATAAAGACAGTAGCCTCAAAATACTAGAGAAAATAAAAACATCAAGATCCCACCTTACTATGCATTTAGACTCATTCTGGACATTATAAGCACTTCTGAAAATAAAAAAGAGAAAAAGGAAAGGAAAGGAAAGAAACATGACTTACATGACTTAAACAAAAAAGAAAGAGAAACTCAATCAAGAAACTAAATCCAGATGTGTGAATCCCAGTATAGAAATAAAAACAACATGAGAAACCAAAGTAACATGTTGCCTCCAAAAACTACAAATCGCATAGTAATGGTTACTAATTAAAAAAAAAAAAAAAACCAAAGAGATGAATGAAATAAGGAAGTTAATCCAAGACATTAAAGTTAAAATACAGCTTGAATTCTAAAAGAAAATCCAAATCAAAATAGGGTTGAAAATGAAAACCTCAACAAGTCAATTAAAAACCTCAGTGGGAAGCTTCCTCGACAGAATGGATCATGTCACAAAAAGAGTCAGCAATGGAAGACTAAGCACAGGAACTGGACCACTCAGTAAAGGTCAATGAGAAATTAAAACATTATGGTGTGTGGGTGTGTGTGTGCGTGCGTGCGTGCGTGCGTGCGTGTGTGTGTGTGTGTGTGTTCCATTCATACATGTATAAATGAATGGAACATGCAGAAGCAGTGAAAAAACAAACTTTCTAAAAACTAGCATAAGAGAGGAACATTATAGCAAAAGCATAGAGAGCATCTTCAGTAAAATCATAGTAGAAAATTTCCAAAATCTGGAGAAATAGATGGTCATGTAAGGACAAGAGCCCTATAGAACATAAGACCCAAAAATAAATTCTCCACTTCAGATCATTAAACATTAAAAACACTGATTAAAGACAGGATATTGAAAGCTGCAAGAGAGAAAGTTCAAGTCACTTATAAAGTCAAGGCCATTAGAATAACACATGATTGATTATCCAGCAGAAACCATTATAAACCAGAATGGCCTGGAAATAGGTACTCAATGCCCTGAAAGACAACAACTTGTCAGTACAGAATATTATTCCCAGAGAAAAGTATTAAAACTGAAGGAGAAATAAAAACATTTCAAACTTAAAGCAAATGACAGGAGTTTATGAGTACTCAGCTCTGCAGAAAGAAATACTTAACTCTGAAGAGAAGGATCAATGCATCCAGGAAGTCACAATGAACAAATACCCAGACAGATCATTAAGAAAATTTTGACAGCAATTAATACACATATTTCAATAATAATTCTGAACAATAATGGTCTCTGTTCTCTAATAAATAGAAACAATCTAGCAGACTTGATTATAAAATGATATCCATCTTTTTCCTGCCTATGTGAAACATGCCTCACCAGCAATGATAGACATTACCTTAGGGCAGGGCAAGTGGCTGGAAAAAATGGAATGGAACTAAGAAGCAAGCTGCTATAGCTATTCTATTATCTGCAAAATATTCCTCAAACCAAAAATATTCAGAAAAGTTAACTTGGACATTTAATACTCATTAAAGGAAAAACTCATCAAAGAGATATTACAATCCTTTTACATTTATACACTAAATACAAATTTCATAAAAGAAACTCTTGTAGATACAAAACCACATGTTGACCCCAAAACAGTGACAGTGGGTGATGTCAACACCATGCTCTCATCAATAGATATGTCAACCAGAATAAAAAAACAGAGACACTTTGAAACTTTTATGACATAAATCAACATGAATCTAATACATATCTATAGAATATGCATTCTTTTATGAAGCTCCTAGAACTTTCTCCAAATTAGACCACATATTGGGATGCAAAATAAATCTCAATAAACACAGGAAAATTGAAAGGACATTCTTCATTCTACCTGACTACAAAGAATTAAAACAGTATATCAACAGCAATAGAACCTACAGAAAGTACACAACCTTATGGAAACTGAACAACACATTACTGAACAATAACTAGGTGAAGAAATAAAAGAAAGAAACTTTAAAATTCCCATAAACAGTGAAGGCATCGTAAGAGGAATGTTTACAGAAGAACCTGCATTAAAAAAATTGAGAGAGGTCATAGTACTAACTTAATGATAATCCTGAAGTATTGGTGAAATTATTAAGCCCACTCCACGTAGTTAAAAGGGAGGTTTATTTTGTGGGGTAACTTACAAATGAAGGGGTAGGTTGCAGGGTCTGGCAAAGGTATAGCGCAGTCTGGCGGTGTTCTCTGGAGAACTCTGCTCGGTCTACCTCCAGTGTCCAGAGTCCGGGAACCAAGAGAGAGACCTACTCTCCATCCTCAGTCTTCTGCTTCCTCCTCCACCCTGCCTTGTGGGCGTGACCATTACTGAAGCCTCAGTTGGGGTTGGAACTTCCAGGCCAATGCTGGGATGGCTATCCACTACACTGAAGACCAGGAAAAACAAGAACATTCAGCACCCTAGGAAAGAATGGGTGGAAAGAGATAGTAACTCAAAGCTGAAGTTAAGTAAAAAAAAAGACTTTAGCCAAACTAACCAAAATAAATAGTCAAAAGATCCAAATTAGTAAATTCAAAGGTAGAAAAGAGCACACCACAAGAGATACTGAGAGAATCAGGAGGACATACTTTAAAAATCCACACCCCACTAAATTAGAAAGTCTAAAAGAAAGAGATGAATTGAGATCTAGATACATATAACCTATCAAAATTAAATAAAAATGAAGTAAATAACTATAAAAAGCATTGAGATAGAAGAAATACTTACAAATCTCTCAACTTAAAAAGCCAGTAATTGATGGCCACATAGCAAAATTCTACTAGACCTTCAGCCAAAGTATTCCACAAATTATTCTGTAAAGTAGAAAAGAAAGAAATATTCCCAAATTCTTTTTGAGAATCAAGTGTTAAACTGATTTGAAAGCAGACAAAAACCCAATCAAAACAGGAAGTATAGTTCTGGCCAATGAGCACAGATCCAAAAATTCTTTTAAAAAAGCTTCCAAACTAAATTCAAGGACACATCAAATAGATATTCCATCATAATCAAGTCAGCTCCATCAAAGAAATGGAAGAATGGTTCAATATTCATAAATCATAAATGTAATCTACCACATTAACAGATTAAATAAAAACTATATGATCACCTCATTAAATGAAAAAGGTTTTGTTGTTGTTTTTTAACAAAATCCAACATTTCTCCATGACAGAAGTCCAAGAGAATCTAGGGATACAGAGGACAAATCACAAATAATAAAGACAATATACAAGAAGTACATAACTATGTTCATGCTAAATGGATAAAAATTCTAAGCATTTTCACTAAACACAGAAGCAAAACAATGATGTCCATTCTCTCCATTTCTATTCAGTATAGTATGCAAATCCTTAGAGCTATAGACAAGTGAAGGAACAAAAGGTAACATAAGTAAGAAAAATGTCAAATTATCCTTATTTTAAATGGTATAATTTTATACATAAAAGACATCAAAAACAGGCTGGATAGACTTCTCAGTACTTAGGAGCACTTGTAAATATTGTAAAGGAAGCAGGGCCTGTATAACTCTAGTTTCTGGGGATCTCTTGCCCTCTTGTAGCCTCATTGGGCACCGGGCATGCACTAACATGTATGCTTGCAAAACACTAAGGTACATAAACATGAAATAAAATAAACTATTTTTTGAAAGACCCTAAAGGACACCCGGTAACTTCTACATCTGATAAACACAATCAGAAAAGTCCCAAGATACAAAATTAACAGAGAAAATGCATCATCCTATATGCAAATTAGCAATCCAAGAAAGAAATGAGGTAAAGAATACTTCTCACAATATATTCAGAAAGATGTGTCCTAGAATACATATAAATTGGAAAGTGAAAGTCCTAAATAATAAAGATTTAAAGGTTTTTAAGGAAGAAGTTTAAGAAGATAGAAGATGAAATTATCTCCCCTGCTTCTAAATTGGTAGTATTGATATTATGTAAATGGATATTCTACCAAAAGCAATCTACAGAGAGCAAAATACTCACCAAATTCCAAATAAGTTCATCATAGGAACTGAAGAAATATTCATAAATTTCATTTGGAAACACACACACACACACACACACACACACACACAGCTGGACAACAAAAGAACAGCTGGAAGTATCACCATCCCTGATTTTAAGTTATCCTACAAACCATAGACTAAAATCAGCATGGTGCTGGCATGAAAACAGACACACTGATCCATAAACTAGAACTGAGGATTCACATATAAATCCACAAACCTACAACTACCTGATTTTTCACAAAGAATCCAAACATACAGAATGGAGAAAAAAAGCAGCATCTTCATCAAATGGTGCTGGGAACAAATGGATGACTGAATATAGGAGAATAAAAATAGATCCTTTCTTCACTCTGTATAAAACTCCAAGTTGATGAAGGACTGCAACATGAGACCTGATACCTTCTGATAGAGGGGAAAGTAGGGAATACATTTGCATTTACAGACTTTCTGACTGACCCTGCTAGCACAGGCATTATGATCACTAACTGGCAAATGAAAACTCCTGAAACTAAAAAGCTTCTGTACAGAAAGGGATATCATCACTCCAGTGAAAAGGCAGCCTAGAGAATGGGGTAAAAAATCTTTACCAGCTCTACATCAGGAGAGAAAGTTGGTGTTTAGAATATAACAAAGAACTCAAAATAGTGAACAAACAACCCAATTTAAAAATGAGTAATATAACTAAACAGAGTTCTCAAAAGATAAAATACAAATGGCTGAAAAAGATTTTTCAAACTCTCCAAAGGCCTTGGCCATCAAGGAAATGCAAATGAAAACTACTTTGAGATTTCATTTTCCCCATTCAGAATGTATATGATGTTTTTTAAAAAGTGACTACAAATGCTAGCATGGAATTGGGTAGAAAAGGGATGGTTATTAAGTTCTGGTGGAGGACAAACTCGTGTAGCCACTATGGAAATCAGTGTGGAGGATCCTTAAAATGTTTGAAATCTATATACCACATCACACAGCTATACCACTCTTGGCCATATACCTAAATAACTATGTATCTTACAAAAGATATACATGAGCAGTCCTGTTTATTGCTACTCTATTCACAATGACCAGGAACAGAAACAGCCTAGATAGAGGCCTGTCATGATGAATGGGTAATTAAAATACAGTACATTTACATTGTGGAATATTATATTTTTAAGAAAAACAAAGTTATGATCACAGGTAAATGGGTAGCTTTGGAACAACCATTTTGAGTGAGGTAGTCCAAACCCAGCAGAAATGTCATATTTCTCCTTTGTGGATGTTAGCTTTGAACATACAGATATATATGTTCCATTTAGAACACTCATAGAAGTCAGGTAAGGGGCCATAGGGTCTTTCAAGGAAGGAGAGCACGAACACAGTGGTATAAAGAGTTGAAGGGTAAACATGGAACAGGAAGATTTAAATGGAGTGGGGATAGGGATGACAGAAGAGAAGAAGGGATGTGGAGAGGGATAACTAACACCAAAGACCTTTCAACAAGTCCTGTAGAAATCTATTATTGTGGACACTTCCTAAAATACATATATACAGATATATAAAAGAGTTTAAATGGAGTTACTCTATAACATAGCAACAGGGACCTTAGTAGTCACCACAGACTAACAAATAAAATGCCCAGTGTCAGGAATGGGTTAGCTCTTCTGGAGCCGTTGGCCATGTAGTTCTCATAGACCCTCTGAACATTACAGTTTATTGCCAAAGCTCTTGGTTGTGCTCCAGAACTTGACAGTAAGACACTATTTCTGAAAGTACCACAAACCTGAGTCATAGTAAATGAAGAAATTAAGCTGGTCCTCACCTATAAGCTTCATTCTATTGATAGCTTTCATATCACTGGAAGGTCTAGTCACATTATTGGAGAAGAAAAATAATTGTCAATCTTACCCAACTGTGATCTCAGTGAGGTATAAATAATGACTGGCCTAGCAAAAAACGCCCACAGGCGTGTCATGGAAGTAACCAACAATTATATAATTACTCAAGTCCTGCTCTATGAAGTGGAACTATGGAGGCTGTACGTTGGTTTCTTTCCCTGGCACTGTTTTCATGGAAAAGAACCCAGGCCTAGACATGTATACCCTAGGGGAGAAAATACTGCTAGTGCTCTGCTAAATAGGCACAGTATTAAATAAACCAACAATGAGATGTTATTTTGGTTGTCAACTTGGCTACATCTGGAAATAACTACAACTCAAAAATATCTGGACACACCTGAGTGATATTTTTGCTTAATTAAATTATTTGAAGTGGAAAGATCCACTGCTAATCCAGAACTTTGTGATGGGAAGACACATCTTTAATCCAGATCTTTTGCTTCTAATCTGAACCACACCTTCTGCTGGTAGCCTATGTAACTAACACAGAGGAAGGAAGCTCTCTCTTTGCCTGGTTGCCCTTGCACTTGCTAGAGAATCCATTCCTTCACTGGTACTAGAGTCTTCTTCTTTAGGATTCCAGTGCATACTGAAGACCAGCTGAAATATCAAGCCTCATAGACTAAACAACTACTAGAGTCTCAATCTCCTAGTCATAGGCAGCCATTGTTAGATTAGTTGAACCATAGTCTGTAAGTCATTCAAATAAATCTCCTTTATATATATGTATAAAGAGATTCATTCTATAAGTTCTCTTTATTCTTGAAAAGTCTGACTAATACACTAACTCCTAATACTTATCATAAATACACAAATTAATATATTTATCAACTCCTGTTTAAAACATTTCTTTTTGCATTAGATAGCAATTAATCCAAATCCCCACAACTGATCAACATGTAGAAAATAAGAGACTCAGTCCTAAATGTGACATCTAAATCACACGTCTTTTCCTAAGGCTCGGGGATCAACATGGAAGATGAGGCAGAAAAACTGAAGAGCTGGAGGCAGTGGCTAAGCACAAGGAAACTGTCTTCCAGACACAACAGGGCAGATGCGTGTATGGACTCACAAAACTTGTGACAGTATGCACAAGACCTACACAAGCTCAATTGAGACAAAATCCCAGTGTATAGGGTTGAGGAGGCCATGAAGTTCTACACTAGCTAAGGAGTTACTGATGACTGATAGCTTTTGGGAGAAAGAAAATTAGTCTTCTTCAAGGTTGTGGATCCTAGTAGACCCTAGTGTGGATCCTTCTACATATAGTTGCTGAGTTTAAAAAATAAAAGAGAATTCAATAGTGGTTTGGCAGATCAATGGGGTGGGTTTAGAAGGAATTGGGAGAGATGTGAATATGATCAAATTACAATGTACAAAATTCTCAACAAACTAACAAAAAATGAGGGAAGAACACTGATATAAATGATTTATATGCACAGCTACAGTGAGGCCTTTTAAAAATTAGCCAGTTGTAACTGCAATTAAAATGTGATACTTGTGCCAATGAAATGCTTCAGCAGGTGTAGTTGCTTGCCTGTAAGTCTGAGAAACCAAGTTTGATACTTAGAACCTATACACTGGGAAAAGAAAGCCACTCATCTAAGCTGTCCTCTGGTCTCCCCATGTGCACACATGCACACATGCACACACAGGGGTGGTTAATGTTAATTTTCTTAAAATATTCAGAGTATCCTGCTATTGACCCTTGAAGATACATTAATTACTATTAGATGAATAGCCTAAAAGAGAAAGTTGATAAAAATCGTTCAGAATGGGCATTGTTTCTGCACTAGGAAGTATGCTTTCTGTTCACTAACTTCCTTTTTAATGAGAGTTTGTATTTTTATGGTGACCAACAATTGTTTGTCAGCTGAGAAGACATCCTATACAAAGACTCCTATATGTACAGGATTGTGGCAGTGGAGGCTGTCACACTTGCTAAGCTCCTCTGAGAATACCTTCTCCATTTTGAGTTTATAACTAAAGCAATAATTCAAAACCTCTTAACAAAAGTATATTTTTGTTTTATCAATATTTCACATGCCTTGTGTGTTATCAGGAAGAAAAACCTACTGCATGACATTTCTAGTGCTTCCTGAGTTTATCTTGCTCAGAAATAATAGAGAAAGGAAATACTGTGTCAAACATTGAAAAATAAAGATTGGTTGAATCTATCCTTTGAAACATATAAATATAAAACAAATAATAGAAATAATTTTAAGAAACCTATTTTGGGATCTCCTCTCTAAAATTGCGTATGTTATTTAATTTCACTTTTTATCAGCTGTTCATTTGGGGTCAAACTTTCCACAGTTCCATAATGGAACTTGCCACTCTATTTTCAGAGGCACAGATGGTGGAAATCGTTTCACAGGTAAACCATTTTATTTGAGTGGAACTGAATTAGCTTTTTCAACCCACAATTTCCAAACACAATGACAGAAATGAAATACACCCTTCCCTACCTTAGTGATGTGGTACTGGGGGAATCATGCCATCACTCAGAATTACAGTTCCCGTCTGCAAAATGAAGAGACCAATGCCTCTGCTGCAGTACTGCAAGGATTAAATCACACAGTACCTTCCTCTGGAAGCACCCTCAGGTGGCCTGGTACACCTGTCCCCTCCCAGCCTACCTACATCACAACATCACTGGACAGTGTCAAAAAATACCAATACCGAGGATGTAGAGAAGTCAATTAGATCAACATCTTGGCCAAGGCACTTTTCAAAGCTCACTGGGGATTCATGTCAGCAGACTAACACTGTACCAGTGCCCATCATGTCCTCCAGCATGGCAGTACTGACACTTTCATTGATAAATCACCAATGAGCAAGTAAACAATCAGAGGAGTAATCTGCTGAGGGTGACACAATGCACCCTGTACATGTTTGACTCGAGAAACAAGATCTGCCTGTGATAACCTGCTCAAATGCCACCGTATCTGCCTCCAGCTGAGTAGTGGGTGGGAGTGACATTTTAAGAGAATAGTAATAGGAGTGGGAAGAAAGGAACTTATATTTTCAAAGTGAGAAACCTGCCATTGTTTTAAAGTAGCACACAAAATGAAAAACAAACACACATGCCTCCAATGTGTGACTGTGGATCAGAATCAACTCCTTTTCCACGAGCAAGAGTTTTTAGTTGTGCTCTCACTTCTGACTTAATTGGGATTCCCAAATTCCCTTTGCTTACTATTTTTCCACAATAAGTAGATAGATGATGGTGAGGACAGATAGATAGATGATAGATGATAGATAGATGGATGGATAGATAGATAGGGATGGATAGATAGATAGATAGATAGATAGATAGATAGATGATAGATAGATAATATACATTATAAATATTTATATTACATCTTGACTATAATTTGCATGAAAATAGCTCTGACATCCCAGATTTTACTTATACCATTGAATTATCTTCCAAAACTTTCCAAACCAAGAGATACACCCATAAGGCACAGTCTTTTTTAAAAAAATGAGGTTATGCCATGTATCAAAAGAATACACAGTAAAAAGAAAACAAGCTAGAGGAAAAGCAAAATATTTTGAAACAAATTACTTTAAAAAGAAAAAGAATAAAAAGTGCCCTTCCCAATAATAGAGCTTTCCACACATGAGATATTATTTCCCATATGTTGGCCTACTTTAATTAAAGTGAGTTTTTCTTCTAGTATGACTGGCTCTTCCAAAATCTTCTCTCTGACCATTCCTTGGAGATCCCCATTCTTCGCACTGGTATCTAATTTTCCGTGTGGCTCTGATGCCTTTCTTTAATAATTGTGTTCTGCAGGCTGTTTTCTGGCCTGCAGCATTTCCTCCGAAACTAAGTGAACTTGTAACAATCTAAGATAAAGCCTTTCCTCTTTTTATCTTTACTTTCTTTACTCTCACCAAGAATCTTGTTTACTCCTAGGGGCTACAAGGAATTATCCTTTCCTGCTGTTTGTAGGAGAAACCGTGTGTGCACTATGTAACTGTAAGCAGTTCGACATGTTGTTCTTCTAGTAAAAGGTGTGTTTGACCTAACCACAAATGCTCAGGACACAGTTCAAAGTTCCCCTCTTACATTATCTGTGCAGCTTCAGCCAGGCAACTTCACTGATGTGAACCTTCCAAAACACATTATCCAAGCCATGTCAACCTTTCGCCTCGTCTCCATCATTAGTGGTTTTAAAAGTCTGCAAAACTGTCAACCAGGTAGTCTGCCTGCTGCAGTTTAAATGTTCTCTCCCTTAAAGTGTTTTGTAGCACTTTCCGCAAGGTATTTCCTTTTCCAGATTACATCTCCAGAGAGTTCAACGAAGTCTGAGAGTCTCCGGCTTGTGTTTGTTCTGCTTTAAAACATTTACTCTAAACTCCAACTTCCACTTCACATGAAATGTACAGCTTCGCTGTGCCCCACATTCAAGGCACATCTGAGTTTGGTGAGCATCAGTACAGCAGGGGGAATGAAATCCACTCCTTGTATGCTGAGATTTGGCAAGGGAGGGCATCCTTCATAGTCACTAAGGAGGCATGCTCCACCAGCACAAACGATGTTCAGTATCATAACTGGCTTTTCACTTGCCTCTTCTCCTACCTCCTCCACTGTTTATGGACACAGCTTTTTCGAGTTCTTTATTATTTTTTTTTAATCACAAACATCTTCTGTCTGTCACAGTAAATGCCAAAATGATGGCTCAGTGGTAAAGCATAAGTGTTTGGAATAATAAATATTCTTTATAACCTAGAATCTTTCAGGAAGGCCCAAGCTCAGCCACCTCCACAGTATCTTATAGCAAAACATGAACAGTGGATCTTCAAAACTGAAGAAATAGCGATCTGCACCCATTCCCCACTTTCCAGCCTGTCTTTATTCTCCTCATACCCCATTCACCCCAAGTCCTGCAATCTAGGTTTTTCAGACTTCTCCAAGTAAAACAAACAGACACCAGGCTCTGTGTCCCAGTGTAAGGAGACACAGTTCAAACACTTCTGAGAATTCTCATTTCCATTCCAGGGACAGCTTGGGAGGTATGGGAAGCCTTAGTACTCTTCAGTCCACAATGAGACTCCAGACCATCACAGAGACATCATAATACTGAATGGTGGGATCTCAGCTGTTCCACAGACCATAAACAATCAACCCCTCCAAAGGAAAGGGGAGAAAAAAAAGGGAAGAACTGTCAATTTCTAAGGGCCTTTCTTCCACTGTCTGCTTTTGAATGTGTGACCTTCTCTTACCCATTCTACCAGAGTGATGGTAACTAAACTGGATTTCTCCTTCTAGAAAATTCTACAGTGTAAGGGTTAACATTTACCTTTAATATAAGGGAAAGTTTTTTCACTCCTATGTCCTTTGCAACTTTAGGATTTTGCTGAAATTCTAATATAACAGAAGTGTTATGCTCATGCTGCAACACCTCTTAGTCTTTTCTCTTGCTTAGTTTTTGATGTTTAAGGAAACTTAGATCTTTTAAATTACTCCTAACATGCATTAATGTCAGAAAAATATGTATTCTCACTAAATTTTTACATATTACATGTAAAATGAGCTAATAATAAATTACCTGACACAATTATGAGATCAAAGGAGATATTCTATGATTATTCTAGATAAACATTTTAGCATGATTATCTTAATTAGTATGTTTAACATAACAAGTAAAATAGACATTAAAGTAATTACTAAAGTAATTTCAGCTCAGAATTGGTCACCAGCAGATGTTATAGATGAAGACATACCTGAATGCAGTGTGCAGCATTGTTGTGTAACAAGTCTTTTCTTAAGGACACAGACCACACATGTCTACTCACCCCAGATAAGGAACCCATGACTCTTTTAGACTCTGCGAGCACCTGCACTCATGTATACATACCCACACTTCTGTATACACACACACACATAGATTATTAAAGTAATAATGATCATAAGATATTTTTTAAACCACAAATGATGTAAGGATAAAGGGACCCTTGTAGATTGCTGGTAGGAACACATGTTAGTGCAGTCACTGCAGCAAGAAGTGTATTTCAGCATAAAAGAGAGCCTCCATTTAACCTAGATACAATACTCCTCAGAATACAACCCAAAACTTCCAGTTAAGGGAACTACAGAGACACCCAAATATCCACACTTATAACAACACTGTTCTCAAAAGCCAAATTCTAGAATCAACTCTAGTTTTCACTAACAGATAAATGGATTTTTTTTAATGTAGGACACATACACAATGTGGTTTTATTCAGTCATGAAAAATGAAATTATTTGCAAGAAGTAGACAAAATTGGAGATGACCATATTAAACAAAATAAGACCAACCCAGAAAGACAAATACTGTGTGTACCAAGCTTTTTCTTTTGGGCCACCAACCAGCTCCCAAATCATGACACAGAAACTTATTATTAGTTATGAATGCTCAGCCTTATCATAGCTCTTATTTTAATCTATTTCTCTTTTTCTCTTTTTGGCCTTGGGGCTTTTTATCTTCTTTCTTTCTATATGTCTTACTTTCCTGCTGTCTCTGGCTGGCTGGCTGGCAGCTCCTGGCTTCTGGTCCCAGTTATGTCCCTCTCTCCCTGTTCTCTTCTTCTTCTTCTTCTTCTTCTTCTTCTTCTTCTCCTCCTCCTCCTCCTCCTCCTCCTCCTCCTTCTTCTTCTTCCTCTTCCTCTTTTTGAGCCTAGATTTCTCCCCATATTTATTTTCTCTGCCCACCAGTCCTGCCTATCCCTCTCCTGCCTAGCTATTGACCATTCAGCCCTTTATTAGACCAATTAGGTCGTTATGCAGACAAGGTGAAACAGCAACACATCTTTTCATAATTGAACAAATGCAGCATAAACAAATATAACAGACCCTTATGTTGTTAAAAATTGTAGCAAAAACAAATGTAACACACCTATACACAGTTAAAGTGATATTCTGCAACATAAACAAATGTAACACATCTTTACATAGTGAAAATAATTTTGTACAACAACTGTGATTTCCACCATGCATGGAACATAGGAATCTAACAACACACACACACACACACACACACACACACACACACACACACACAAACACAATGGTGGAATGAAAGTAGAAGGCAGAGAACTAATTGGGGGAAGAGGATGGAGACAAGGGAAGATGAAAGATTAATCAGGACTGAACATGGTCAAAGTACATGACATACTTGAGCAAAACACCATTATGAAACTCATCCCTTTATACAATGAATGTATACTATAACTTTTAAAGATGAAAGAAAAATAAGACTATCATAAATACTCATTAAGACCTCAGAAGCCACATCTCCTTTGGGCATATGCAGTGGGTATTAGTCTTCATTTCCTATCTATCTACTCAAATCTCACCAACCAGATTTCTTCTTGTCCTAACATCTCTGAAATGTTTCTTTTCAAAAAGGCTAGAGCGTGAAGGTGGGGGGGGGGGCGGGAGGGGGGAGGACAGGGGAACCTATGGCTGATATATAAAATTAAAACACAAATATAATAATGAAAAATACAATAAATCTTTTCACAAAACTAATATGTTTACTCAAAAAAAAAAAAGGCTAGAGCTTCCACATATTTCACTTGCAGTGTTTCAGATGTCGCATACATTTTATTTTTGTGTCTCCAATTAAAACAGAGCTACTAGAGGGTCTTTCTGAGTCTGTCCTCTGGCATTTGCAATGCATTTTATAGTATTAAGTTCACTAGTGACAGAAGATGCATAATCATCTGCCTTCATTCAAATCAAAGTGTAACACAAATCTATGCTAAGAAACCTCAAGGCAAATCAATGTCTCTAAGAGAAGTGATGAGTTCTCTGAGTGGTATGAAGATGGCCCTCAAAAATTACAGGATACATAAAAACCTTCTGTAAAGGAAATAACCCCAACTATGTAGACAGAATCTGTGACGCTCAATATTTCCAGCCAAAATGAATACTGTGTGGTATCTTTGCTCTCCTTTTGTGTAGTTAAGACAAAATAAGGTATGTTATTTCCATGCATGCTCAAATGTTTGCCAAGTGCACATGGCTGTGTCACCATAGTGAGTTCCCCCTCCAAATCAGAAAACTTACTTTTCTTTCAGATTTAAGTATTGATTTATATCAGTTACTTCATTCTTGCCTCCTCTGAAACACAAATTATACTATTTCTGTTTGGCTAAATGTAAATTCCAGAATGTATAGAGTGACAGCTAAGCCAGAAACATGTTAAACAAAAAGACATATTGGAGAAATTGCTGGGATCAGGATTCAGCTGTCAGTTTACAACACTTACCTTCTAAACTTACAAGCCTTCCAAGTAACCAGGGCAGCCATGACAAATTTGACTCAGAAAAGGTCAGATATTTTGCACAAGAGCACACATATCTGCACACCAGGCTTGTTCCAGCTCTACCTGCCTTTGAAAATAAAGAAGGCAACAGACTCTTCCTTCTGGGGAAAAGCTCACCCCTTTCACCACCAGAATGCTTATTTCCCAGAAGAGGACAAGCTGCAAGATATCTGTTTTCTAATCGTTGTTCCTCAAACCAAGTCAACCTGGCCATTAGTATTCTGCTACACTATGGGAATGTGGAAAAAGGGAAGAAATGGGACTTTCTCAACGTGGTCTTGACCGCATCTGCCTCCATACCTGCTGTTTTAGCATACTGCTTCACTTTGTATTGACTGTGCCTCTTTCATCTACAGAGCTCAAAATCCTGCACCTAGTATGCAGAAGAGAGCTGTATCATGACCAGTATGCAGAGACCATCAGGCATTGTGGAAATGGGGCAGAGGAAGAAAAAGATGAAAATCCCAGTTTGGAAAGGCTACCAAAGCCAGATTAACTAGTTCCTTTGTTACTCAATACTAAGACTTGGATGTCTCTGGGGTGCCCAGAAGCATGGGACAGTGAGCTTTCCTCAGTTCCCATTAAAGAAATGTTTTCTGAATCTCTTTCTCCAGCCATCCCACCTCATTCATCTCTGACATCTCCAAAGTGGTCCATCCTCCCAAGGCCATCCAGGTAGATGTTCAAAATTGAGAGACATACTTGGAACTCTATACTGGGTTGGTAAATAGCTTTGTTGAGATTTAATTTATGTATAAAACACATTAACAACTCAACATACAATCACTGGATTTTAATATATTTGCATGGTTGTGAAACCATCGCAATTAATTTTATAGAATTTTCATCTTCCCAAAGGAGGTTCAGCATAGTTTATTCCTCGCATAATTTTCCTTTGTTCTTCGAGCCTGGGAAATCACTAATCTGTTCTTTCAGTGCATAGATTTGCCTGTTCTGGAAACTTCATTCAGTCTTGTAATATGTGTTCTTTGTGTCTGTTCCTATATAGCAAGCCCTGAAGGTGCATCCATGCTGTTGCGTGTATTTCTACCCCCACTTACCTTTATGGCTTCATATCCCATTGTACTCATTTTGTTCATCTGGATAACCAATGGCTAAAAATCTGGGTTGTCTCTATTTGGGGGTCACTATGGATATTGTTGCAATGAATGTAATTTACAAATTGAGGTTTAGACAATGCTTTTATTTCTTTAGTATATACATGTGAGGATGTAGCTGCTGACTTTATATGGTGATCTATGTTCAACTATTAAAAAGTGTCCAGAATATATCTCAAAGTGGTTGCACTGTTTTATGTTTCTTCTAGAAGTTTTGTGAAGCATGGGGGGTGTGTGGCTCTGATCACTGTGCATCTTCACTAACATTTATTATGTCTCATTTTATGTATTACAGAGTCTTGACTAATATACCAGTCTGGCATGTTGTGTCATCAGATTTTAATTTCTATTTGCATTTTTTGATGGCAAAATCTAGGTTTGTTAAAGTGATCAATTCAATACCTAACTCATAGATTTTATAGCAGTTTTCAATTAGAAAGACAGAAAAGAAAATGGTCATAAACACCTGTGCTAATAATGTGTGTAGAAGTGTTGGTGTACTCAAGTTTCTACATGTATGTCTCATATATGTGTGCCACTTTCTTGCATGGCTCTGGAGATTGACCCCATTAAGACATTGAGGGGATGAAGAAAAGACAAACACAGAAGTTCTGGGATCATGTGGACTATGTCCTCTGATGGAAAAGCCACAGCACCCTGTAATTTCAGCATGTTTTATAATAACAGTTGAACTGGGAGGCAGTATTATTGCATACAGCAGATGGAGAAGGCAGGATATAATGACATACAGATGAATCAAGGAGGCAGGTTTAGCCAATCTTGGTTAGAGCAGTTTCTGTAAGGGAGCAGACTCAGGAAGGAAATATCCAGAGGAGGAGGGTAGGGTGGATTTATGGTGGACATTTTCTGTATGCATTGTCAACATCCACATATGGACCAAAGGAAGGCTTTGCCATTTCTTGCTGAATTTACCCAGGGGTAAGGCTTTGGTCCTTGACATGGCCAGCTCATGTCAACAACACACATCACTCAGGACTTCACATACTCAAGGCCTCCTTCATACCCCACAGTCTGTACATGTGTCTCTTTGTCTTTGAAAGTGTGGGTTCATAAGCTAAATTACTTGAGGTCAAATTTAGATAACATGACCTAATCCCTGAGTTACCTAAAGCTTGTAGCTCTATTGATCTGAGCTCATTTTCCTACCCATTAGTAAGGACAATAAAAGGTATGTACATAACTTGATATTGTGCAAGCTAAATATTTATTTTTAAAAATAGTACATCAAGCTACACATGTTAGCACATATCCTTAACCCCTTGGCAGCAGAGGCAGATGGATGTCTGTAAGTTCAAGATCAGCCTAGTCTACATAGTGATATCTCATCTCAAAAGTAATATTACCCTAATATTTGTGTATTTATTGAATTTATTATCATTGGGAGATATTTCAAATGATGAAAAATTAAATCAATGACTTTTAAATTCTATGCTTATACATGTTTGTTTCTATCAGTTCCAGTATCTTTTACTTGGCATTAATTTAGTCTTTGTAAAGGATCCTATCTCTCCATACCTAATTTCTCACCCTACCCTTCAGTATGATTGAAAATTCTCCGTGCAAAAGGAAAAGGATAATGCATACACATTTATTGCAAAATAGCTCCATCACTTTTCATAGCATCATTTTAAATATCTCATTTAGATACATCTTCAACAAAATTCCCAACTCAGCCAAAAAACAGGAAAAGGGACATTTCAGACGCTGTGATGGTGTGTGTCCTTGAAGAGAAGCAGCAAAGGTCTCCTTTTCTCCTCCACGGTCCTCTGTGTTAGCCCTTGTGCTTCCCACTCATCAAACCTGAGGGAGCAGTGGAAATAAGCAGCACAAATTGGCAGATAATGCACCTCATTTCCATGTCGAAGCAGGTGCATTTTCCTGCAGATAAGTAGTGCGATGACACTGATCTGCTCTGACAGGCCAGCTGATCTAAAATTACTCAGCACACATTGCCACTGGCCAGGAAAGCTTCTCCCAAGAGCTTTCCCCCCAGCTCTTCAATCCCCTGGGTGCTAATTAAAATTTACTGGATAATATTTGCAAAGCTCAATGGCCCTAGTTACAGCAATTATCAGTTACTAAACGTTAGTGCCGAAGATGTCACCTGATGATTAGCTGCATTATCCAGAGGATTCTCCCTCTTGCCCTTCCCCAGATTCTTTCTCTTCAAGAAATTGAGTGAGCTAATGTCTCAATTGATTAGAGGGAAAGAAAAATTGCCATCCATTTTCCACTGAACCACTTTTCACTGAGGAATCTGGATTTTTTAAACACCCGCATTTGATTTGTCTATTTTAAAGGGCTAAATTGGAGGTTTATCTCTGAACCATATCTAAATAAAAAGGACACTCTTTGTTCTGTTTATTTCAGTGATTTCATCAACTGACAGAGGTAAAAAAGAGTCTACCATGACCTGCCAATAACATTATTGCAAATGATTACCCTTGAGATGACAGGGGGCATACAAAGGATATCCACCCAATTTATGAAATTGGCTCCAAACCACCCATAGGTGAAAGACCTGATAACTTCATATCATGCCTTGACTCTGACCTCTTACTGTGTGACAGACTTTGCCTTGAAGACACAATACATCTATTTACCCCAAAAAGTGTGTCTAAGACAGACCAAAGAAATGACTACTTTAATGTCCAATTTGCTGAACCAATGCGTTTTTATTGGGGTTACTAGCAGAAGTATAGGAGAGAGGTTACTTACAAGGAGCATGAATAATTCAAAATTACCTACATCAACATAAAGTACAACCCAACATAGGTGATGACTCAGAAACCTATAACCATGCAGCCTCTAAAGCAGCTCACAGGCAGTTCCACATTCTGAATATCTCTTGGTTGGTCGGTCTCTGCCCCCCAGAAATTGTTTACTTCTCCCTTTATTTTTTAAATACCATTGGTAAGGCTCTTAAAATTTTCCCAAATTTTTGTTCCCTTGGATATGAGAACTTTGTTTATGTCCTATTTATCACCTGACCCACACACCCTCGCATAGTCTCCTAGCCATGTCATAATGTAAAACACATTTGGTCCAACTTTCAACATCTTTATAGTCTTTCACAGTCTCAAGACGATTTCAAAATCCAAGGTCTCTTCTGAGACTTCAGGACATCTCTTAATTGCAATTCCCTATAAAATAATAATAATAAAATTACACAACATCCATCATAAAATGACAAGGAACATACACTACTATTCCAAATGAGAGGAAAGGGAACATAGTAAGGATATTCTGGACCAAAGGCATACCAACATCCAGCAGAGCAAATTCCAAATTGGATTTCTGTGTCTAGTATCAAAGGTCTTAGATGGCTGTGCCCTTCCAGCTTTGCTGACAAAAACACATATTTTCTCTTGGGCTTCATTCCATTCCTTGTGTGCAGCTGTCAATGGCAGGTATCCAATAACTCTGACATCTCCAGCATCTTGGGGTCTCCAGGACAATGCAGGCTTTTATTTCACAGCTTCATGAAATGGCCCCTCACATGCCTGGCTTTAGTGACTCTCTCTAGCCACACAGGAATAATCTATAACCTGTTTATTCTTATATATTTCAAGTCTTTAAAGCCAGAACCGAACCATATAGCCTGGGCTGTCAAGTCCTGGCATCTGGTCAGTATGGAACCTGGACCCTTCCTTGAACTACATTTGTGTAGACTTTAATGTGTTGAACTTTCTTTTTTAGAAAACGTTTACTTTTCACAAATTGGAAGCTGAGCTGGATGGGGTTTTACGCCTCTGAGAATCACTCCCTTTATTCTACTTCTGCTTATCTCTTTCAACACAAATCTTGGTTCCAACACTAAGTTAAGTTTCCTGGTGTTCTTTTTCTCTTCATTACAGTATTCCTTTTTGTTCCACTTGCTCCTTTTCATTATAGACCTGCATAAGTGTGAACATTAGTAATTAACATGACAGAATCAATATTAAGCTGTCTTAAAATCTCCTCTGCCCAAAAAGGAAAAATAAATTAGTCCAAAACTCTTCAATTTAGCCTAAAACAGAAAAAACAGTTCACATTCTTTGCCAAAATTTCTGCCCCAGTTGCTAATATGGTCCCCTTTTGGAACCTCTTGAGCTGAACCACCACAGTCCACATTGATCTTAGCTCTACTGACTTCCAAGCTCCTACTACGATGGCTCTGCTTATAACATTCAACTGCTTCTTTACTCCAAAGTACATAGTATTCCATATTCCTCCACCAAACATTATGGTCAGGTCTGTCACAGCAAAATCCTGCTCCTAGTTACCAACTTCTGTCTTAGTTACTTTTTCATTGCTATGAAGAGTGTGGTGGTTTGAGTAGGTATGACCCTCAAAGACTCATGTGTCTGAATGTTTGGCCATAGGGAGTGGCACTATTCGGAGGTATGGCCTTTTTGGAGTAGGTATGGCCTTTTGGAGGAAGTGTTGACACTATAGAGGTGGGTTTTGAGGTCTCAAGCCATGTCCAGTGAGACAATAGTTCACTTCCTGTTGCCTGATGATCAAGATGTAGAACTCCTTCTCCAGCACCATGTCTGCCTGCATGTCACCATGTTCCCTACCATGATAATAATGGACTGAACCTCTGAAACATTAAGTCAGCCCCAATTCAATGTTTTCTTTTTTAAAAGTTGCCATGGTCTTGGTATCTCTTCACAGCCATAGAAACCCTAACTAAGAAAGAAGTTGGTGTCAGGGACTGGGGTATTGCAGTAATAGGCCTGACTATGTTTTTGTTTAGAGGAATTTGGACTTTGGTACTTTGGGTTGGGAAAGCAATAGAGTGTTTTAAGCGCTACTTAATTGGATATACTAGAAGGAAAATGGAAGACTGGTTCTAAGGGTAATTTGAATGGTGGAGGCCAGATTGAATAGGTTTCAGAGGAGAAGAATTTTAATATGTTGCCTAGAGATTGCTTTTGTGATATTTTGGTGAAGAATGTGGTTGCTTTTTGCCCTTGTCCAAAAAGTCTTCTTGAGACTACAATGAGGAGTTTTTGGATTAATTATACAAGCAAAGGAAATCTCAAAAAACATCCTAATATAGTCTGTTTTGTGGTTACTAGTGTTGACTCTTGTGAAGATTTATAATGAAAATGAGTAAGCTGAGCAAGTAAAATACAAAATGTACAGATTAAGGAGAAAAGGGACACCAAGTGGAATGAAGCTAAATCCTGTGTTGGAGAAGTGCTGAGGAGTGATCTTTCTGAATGCTGTGAATATCCATTGCTGCCATTGATTAATAAAAAAGCTGCTTTGTCCTGTGGTAAAAGGTTATAGCCAGGCAGGATTTCCAAGAGAGACACAGACAGAAGGAAGGTGGAGTGAAGGCATACACCATCTATCTGCCCAAGGAACAAGTTGCCAGCAGACTGGTAATGCCATGGCCATGTGACAATATATAGATTAATAGAAATAGATTAATTTAAGATGTAAGAGCTAGCTAGAAAGAAACCTGAGCCACAGACCAAACAGTTTGTAAATAATATTTGAGCCTCTGAGTGATTATTTTAAAAGCAGCTGTGGGACTGCCGGACTGCAGGACTGGGTAGGACAGAGAAAAGTGTCTGGCTACATACAGCACCCAAATGTTTGAAAAGAATTTGCACATAAAAACTGAGAAAACTTAAAAAGGGGTTCTAGAACACATAATCAAGGTCAAAAATGTCTTCCTAGTTGTGTCTCTCATGTGGGCCATGGTACAGAGATGCCACAGCATACAGCCTTGAGGCACAGCATGGCAGGTTCTGCTGCAGTCCACAAAGGTATCTCCAAGCTGCTCTGCATGCTGCATGGCAGATTTAGCTTTTGCTCTTGCAGGCAAAAAAGGGTAAAAGATACATTTGTATGTGGAATTCATTGTTCCAAAGATGCTGACTTGACCTTTAAAGGCATAAGTATTCTTCTCCATTCTGTGTTAGCATTATGAAAAGTCAAAAAGATTGAGTTAATACTTGTCTTGATGTGGGTCTGATGTTGCCTTATTTACAACTGTGATCAGCAAAAAAAAATCTTTGTAAAAAAATCAGTAAATGATTCTTGTGACCCTTGGAAAACCTTGGTATATAGCTCAGTTGGTTTCCCTGGTTCTGGAATTTTTTCCCTGTGTTTAAAGCAGCTGTATGGAATATGGATATTGTATGTTCATTAAAGGTAGCTTGTACATTTATATCAGTGAAATGGCCCTCACCAAGAATTTGATCTTGGGAGATCTCAAAACCTCTAATTTTACCTTGCGGCTCAAGGGCTTTATCTTCTTCTCTCAATCAGATTCTCCATTGTAACTGCTGGCCATATTCTAACACAGCTGAGATGATTAACTGATTCTAGTCATCTGGTATAATTATATTTCTAGAAGACCACATATTTAACATCTGTTTTACATATGTTGAATGCATGCCATAAATATCTACAGCCTCCTTAATGTGTTTTAAATCCCTCATATGAATAGGTTGCCAGATATGTTCTATACATTCTTCAGGATATGTACCATCTGCTGGCTTCTCACAAATGGTGACAGGATAAGCCATTTTATAAGAGCCACCTGGTGATGTTATTACTTGTATAACTTTGCCATTCTGTTTACTAGTTTCTTTATTATCCTTACTGGTGACTCCTCCAGAGCTTGAAATCTATTAACGACTGCCTGTTGTGGTGTTTGAACCTCCTCTGTTGTAAAGGATTCTAGAGATTTCATGGAATAATACAATTTTTATGTTCATCGGAAACATATGATTCCACAGTCTTTATTTTATCAATTAGTGATGATGAGCTTTCTTCCTTAGAAATTATCTGCATAGCATTTAAATTGCTCTGAAGGGTTACTGTTTTATTTGTTAAGTATTCATATTTATTATCAAGAGAATTATATTAGGTTATCCAGTTATTATTAACAAACTGAAGTTCTTGTGGTAAATTAGCAGATACCAAAGAAAGAATCCTTCTATTTAAGTCTTGTATCAGTCCCACTAATGTCTCACTTTTGCCGTTATTATTAAGCCAGTTTTTCAATGAGATGAGATAAATCACAATGCTGGTTTCTCTTATGGTACACATTATATATGTTCTGCCAGCTGTGGCAGCTGTGCACACTGGCAGTGTCAGTACTGGTGGTGGCAGTGGTGGTGGTGGTGGTGGTGGGAGTTTCAAATGATGGGGTTGGATCAAGGGAATACAAATTGGAAAGGAAAATATCAAACTTTCATTATTTGAAGACAATATGATCATATACATACGTGACCCCAAAAGTTCTATGAGGTAACTCCTGCATCTGATAAACTCCTTCAGTAAGGTGGCAGGATTCAAGATTAAATAAAAAAAATCAGGGGTTGGGGATTTAGCTCAGTGGTAGAGTGCTTGTCTAGCAAGTGCTAGGCTCTAGGTTTGGTCCTCAGCTCCAGAAAAAAAAATCAATATTCCTCCTATATACAAATGAAAAGGGGGCCAAGAAAGAAATCAGAGAAACATCACCCTTTATAATAGCCACAAATAATATAAAATACCTTGGGGTAACTCTAACTAAGTGAGTGAAAGACCTGTATAATAAGAACTTTAAGTCTCTGAAAAAAGAAATTGAAAAATATATCAGAAAATGGAAAGATCTCCCATGCTCATAGATAGGTAGAATCACCATAGTACAAAATGGCAATCTTTCCAAAAGCAATATACAGATTCAATGCAATCCCCATTAAAATCCTAACACAATTCTTCACAGACTCGGAAAGAATAATACTTAACTTTATATGGAAAAACAAAAAACCTAGGATAGCTAAAAGAATCCTGTATAATAAAGCAACCTCTGGAGGCATCATGATCCCTGACCTCAAGCTCTACTATAGTACTATAGTAATAAAAACAGCTGGGTACTGGCATAAAAACTGACATGTGGACCAATGGAATCAAATTGAATACCCTGACATTAATCCACATGCCTATAAACATATGATTTCAACAAAGAAGCCAAAACTGTACCATGGAAAAAAGAAAGCATATTCAACAAATGGTGCTGGCATAACTGGATGTCAACATGCAGAAGATTGCAAATAGATCCATATCTGTCACCATGCACAAAACTCAAGTCCAAGTGGATCAAAGACTTCAACATAAATCCAGTTACACTGAACTTGATAGAAGAGAAAGTAGGAAGTAGCCTTGAATGCATTGGCACAGGAGACCACTTCCTAAATATGACACCAGTAGCACAGATACTGAGGGTGACAACTAATAAATTGGACCTCCTGAAACTGAGAAGCTTTTGCAGAGCAAAGGACATAGTCAATAAAGACCAAACAACAGCCTACAGAATGGGAAAAGATCTTCACCAACCCCACATCTGACAGAGGGCTAATCTCCAAAATATATAAAGAACTCAAAAAGCTAGACATGAAAATGCTGAACAATCCAATTTAAAAAAATGGGCTACAGAGCTAAACAGGGAATTCTCAATAGAAGGATCTCAAATGGCTAAAAGGCATTTAAGGAAATGCTCAATATCCTTAGTCATCAGGGAAATGCAAATCAAAACAACTCTGAAATACCATCTTATACCTGTCAGAATGGCTAAGATCAAAAACACTGAAGATAGCTTATGTTGGAGAGGATGTGGAGCAAGGGGAACACTCCTCCACTGTTGGTGGGAATGCAAACTTGTACAGCCACTCTGGAAATCAGTATGTTGGTTTCTCAGAAAATTGGTAATAAGTCTTCCTCAAGACCCAATTATACAACTCTTGGGCATATACCCAAGGAATGCTCAATCTTACCAAAAGGATACATGCTCAACTATGTTCATATCAGCATTTTTCATAATAGCAAGAACCTGGAAACAACCAAGATGCCCCTCAACTGAAAAATGGATAAAGAAAATATGGCACATATACACAATGGAATACTATTCAGCAATGAAAAAACAATGATATAATGAAATTCATATGCAAATGGAGGATCTAGAAAATATCATCTTGAGTGTGGTAAACCAGACTCAGAAGGACAAACATAGTATGTACTCACTCATAAGTGGATACTAATGTGAGGGAAGGGATGGCTAGACTGCAACCCACAACTCCAGAGAGGCTAGCTAACAGGAAAAGACCCTAGGAGGGACACATGCATGATCCTGTGAAGGAGAAGTGGAAGAGATCTACATGAGTGGGCTGGGTGGTGGGGGGTGCAGGTGGCAGAAGGTGAGGAGTGGGAGATGAGAACATAGGGAAATGGGCGGGTCAAGCTGGAAAAGAAACAGAATGGGAGGGCAGGGAGGAAGATACCATGATGGATGAGGACATTACAAAATAGGAAGAGGCAGGGTGCTGGGGAGGCTGTCAGGAATCCACAAGGTTGACCCCACCTTGGTCTGCTGGCAGTGGTCCAGAGGGTGCCTGGACTGATCTATTCTGGTGTCCAGCCTAGCAAATAACCTAGCTGTCATCATAGAGCCTTTGTCCAGTGGCAGATGGAGGCAGGTACAGAGATCCACGGCCAGGCACCAGGCTGAGCTCCATGAATCCAATTGATGAGAGAAAGGAGAGATCATGATGGGAGGACATGCAGAGATGACCGGCCACACTAGTGGAAGCCCATGAACTGTGGCCTGGTGGCTGTGGAGCCTCCATGGGACTGGACTAGGCCCTTTGGATATGGAAGATGGTTTTTTGGCTTGAACCGTTTGGGGGGCACCTAGGCAGGGGGATAGGGATCTGTCCCTGGTCTATGAACAGGCTTATGGAATCCAGTGCCTGTGGTGTGACACCTTGCACAGCTTTGGTACAGTGGGAAGGGGCTTGGACCTTCCTAGGCTTAGTGTGCTGGCCTATGCTGACTCCCCATGGGAGACCTTGACTTGGGGGATGTGGGGATGTGGGGTGGCTTGGGAAGGAGGGCTGGGAGGTAGGAGGAGAGAGGAAGAGGGGTCTGTGGATAGCATGTAGAAGGAGTAGAAAATTTCTTAATAAATGTAAATAAGAAAATATGTGGTTGGCAGCAGCTACAATGAACAATTTTAAAAGAAAAGGAACAGTCTGCTGGTAGTTCTAACCAGGCAGAGGGCTGTAAACCAATCTGGCTGCTACAAGCATGCAACTGGAAAGGTGCCTATCATGGAGGTCTTTCTCTCTGGCATGGTGCTCTCTCTGCCACAGAATGCATGTACTTCTGGCAGTGGTTACAAAAACTGCTGTCACGTGAGCCACAGGGCTTGGGCATGAGCTTCCTGACCTACAGGTGATCACCTGAGCAATTCTTGGTGGTGGGTGGGTGCACACAGGCTCTGCAGAGTATAGAAACTCATCAGTAGACACCCATGGGTATTAGGGTTTGGTCATACAAGTAGCTCCAGAAGGGGTGTGTGGGGGTCAGATCCACATGGTTTGGCACCTGATAATGTGATAAATCCATGGGAATCTGTATTAGAGAAATATATTAAGGTAAATTGAAGAGATACACTCATGAATACAGAATGGAGTAGACAGCTGAGTCATCCTCTGATCTGATCAGGAGCAAATCCACCTTGAAGGCAGCAGCAGGGAAAAGGGGCATGTGAGGTCATATACAATAGTAAGAAGTACCACCTCTTTCAGGACCTATAGCTCAAGGCCATGGGCAGAGCAAATAACACTACAATAGTACTTTAAATTTCCTGCTTCACTAGAAAGTATGCTAGAGACTCCAGACCTGTAGACTGAAGATAGATGCCCCAACATTACAGAGAAACTTTGCATGACTGTCCAGAGAGCAAGATGTCTCGGTCATTTCTAGAACTTTGGAAGTTGCTTAAGATGCATTCCTGTTTACTTAGGTAGTATATCCTTCTGGGGTTTTTGGTGAAGTTGAAGACAGATAATTATAATTACAGTTTTCCATAGTTATGACAAAAAGTAAATTAGATATAAAACTTTAGACTCACAAAGATAGGCTAGATGATAGAATATTTTCTTTAATTTTGCCAAATACAAATAGACTAGATATTATAACTGTAATTCTTGCTTGATAAGTGTTTTGTTATGTGTAATTTTACTATGTTAAATGAAAATATTCCTTTTTGATTAGACAGAAAATGGGAAGTACTGTGGGATGGCCTTTCTGTATAATGTGAATATAGATGTGTTGCTACAATCTGTTAATAAAGAAACTGTTTTGGCCTATGGTAAGACAGGTTATAGTCAGGTGGAAAACCCAAGAGAGATATAGGCAAAAGGAAGGCAGAGTGAGGGCAGATGCCATCCAGCTGGTAATGCCCATGGAAAAAGATGCCAGCACACTGGTAATGCCATGGCCATGTGGCAATATATAGCTGAATAGAAATGTGTTCATTTAAGATGTAATAACTAGCTAGCGAGAAGCCTTAACCATGGACCAAACAGCTTGTAATTAATATTAAGCTTCTGAGTGATTATTTTAAAAGTGGCTGCAGAACTGCCAGACTGTGGGACTGGGCAGAACAGAGAAAAGTGTCTAGCTATAAAGGAGACAAAAAGATTAGGAAATGGTGCTGTGGCTATCACTCTGTATAAATAAAGTGCTGATTGGCCAGTAGCCAGGCAGGAAGGATAGGGTAGGCGGGACAAGGAAGAGGAGAAGGTGGGGAACAGGAAGGCTGGGAGGAGACACTGCCAGCCGCCGCCATGAGAAGCAACGTGTAAAGACACTGGTAAGCCACAAGCCATGTGGCAACGTATAGATTAATAGAAATGGGCTAAATATAAGAGTAAAAGCTAGATAATGGTAGGCCTGAGCTAATGGCCAAGCAGTTTAAATAATGTAAGTGTCTGTATGATTATTTTATACATGGGTTGTGGGACTGCTGGGGGCTTGGTGGCACCTGGAGAGAAGCTCTCCAGCTACAAAATGGAATAAAGGGAATGTTAAACTCAGGGCAAGATCCGACCCAACTAAGTTTCCAATTTATGAAAAGGTATTAAAGAAAAGCTCACAGCTGGATGTGCTGCTACTGCCTTTAATCCCAAAACTCCAGAAGCAGGGGCAGGAGAAACTCTGGGATTGAGGCAGGCCTGATCTATGGATCCAGTTTCTGGACAGCCAAGCTTAAGCAATGAATGAAACCATCAAAACAGAAAAATGGTAAAGATGTAATTAAAGGAGTGAGCCATGTTCCAGCCCCAGCAAGCAGCAGAACTGGGCAGCTTCAGCCATGTGGTTCTGGCTTTAGAGTCAAGGATAGAAGAAACAACTTAGGGAATCTTCCTCTGAGACTAAGGAAAGCCCCTGAGGCCAGGCATGTATCAGGAGTATCTCTGTATGGAGGCCTAAAGAGGCCATTGTGTAAAGTTGTGAAGATAAAGCCTGGAATGCTTTGGAGACCCCCAAATTTTGGAGATGGCAGAGTCATAGGATAACTACTGAGGAAAGCTGCTAGTAGAGAGCATGACAAACCCAAGGGAAAGAAATTTATTGCAGCCAACAAAGCTGAAAGGAGTTGGAGATCTGAAGAGTGTTTTGATCTCAGACATGGAGATACAGAATTTTAAGATTGCATCATTGGTTTTTGGTCTTTCCTTGGTCCGATAGTTTCTCACTCTTCTCCCTTTCCTCCATTTCAGAACATTAATGTATATCCTGTGCCATTATACGCTGGAAGTATGTGATCTGTTTTTTTATTTTGGTTTTATTGGGGATTACTATTATATAATGTTAGTTAAAGATGTGTGACACCTGTTTATACTATGGAACACTTGTTTAATGATGTAAAGATGTCTTGTATCCTTTTATGTTGCATTTGTTTAACTCTGTGAAGCTGTGTTACTTTGCCTGTCTAAAACACCTGATTGGTCTAATAAAGACCTGAATGGCTAATAGGAAGGCAGTAGAAAGGATATGTGGGGCTGGTAGACAGAGAAAATAAACAGGGGGAGAAATCTGGGAGAAGTTCAGAGAGCAAGTGAGGAGGAGGGAGGACACCAGAAACCAGCCACCCAGTTACACAGCAAGTCATGGAGTAAGAAGTAAAGAAAGATTTAGAGTATAGCAAGATATGCCCAGAGTCAAAAGGTAGATGAGATAATTTAAATTAAGAAAAGTTGTCTAGAAACAATCCAAGCTAATACCAGACCAGACATTTATAAGTAATAATAAATCTTCATGTGCATTTATTTGGGAGCTGGGTGGTAGACCCTCAAAAGAGTAAAGAGTAAAACAACAAACATAGCAACATGAGCCTCAAATTTCTATAGAGCCTGATCAAATTTTTTAAAAAGAAAGAAAGAAATGAATACAGCCCCTTTAAGAAATTCTGTCATATTGAAGAACACTTAAACAGCCCTTTTCATGCTGAATAGGAACAAACAAACAAACAACAACAACAACAAAAACCTAAGTAAAAATCTCCTGCCACAGTACAGGGCATTCAAGAGGTGAAGGGTTGACTGCAGTTCCTTGTCAAAGGAACCACCTACCAGGTCACAAGTTTTATATTTGGCTCTTATAACTTGAAAAGTGGACAGAGCTAGCTGATAGAGCTTTGTGGAGGTCCACCTGAAGTTTAGCAGATTAAAGTTTGCTCACACAATTTAAAAAGGCTAAATGATACACAGTAAAAGAGATCCACTGGTGGGAATGCAAGCTTGTACAGCCACTTTGGAAATCAATATGGTGCTTCATTAGAAAATTGGGAATCCATCTCCCCCAAGACCCAGCTGTAGCACTCTTGCATATATACCCAAGGAATGCTCAATCATACCACAAGGGCATTTGCTCAGCTATGTTCATATCAGCATTGTTTGTAATAGCCAGAACCTGGAAACAACCCAGATGCCCTTCAACTGAAAAATGGATAAAGAAAATATGGTACATATACACAATGGAGTACTACTCAGCAGAGAAAAACAATGACATCATGAAGTTTGTGGGCAAATCGATGGATCTAAACAAAATCATCCTGAGTGATGTGACCCATACTCAGATGGATGAACATGGTATGTACTTACTCACAGTAGGATACTAGATATAAAACAAAGATGACTAGACTGCTACACAACTCCAGGGAGGCTACCTAGAAAATAGGACCCTAAGAAAGACACAGGTATCACCCAATGACAGAGAAATGGATGAGTTCTACATGAACAACCTGGAAGACAGTGGGAGTAATGAAGGGCAAGTTTTGAGGGAAAGAAAGCTTAGGGGAGCAGGAGATCCCAGCTGGATCAAGAACAGAAAGGGAGAACAAGGAATAATAGACCATGATAAATGAAGACCACATGAGAACAGGAATAGGCAGAGTGCTGGAGAGGTCCCCTGAAATCCACAATGATACATCCTCTGTAGACTGCTGGCAATGGTCGAGAGAAAGCCTGATCTGACCTAGTCTGGTGATCAGATGGCTAAACACCCTAACAGTCATGCTGGAACTCTCATCCAATAACTGATGGAAGTGGATGCAGAGATCCTCAGCCAGGCCCCAGGTGGAGCTCCAGGAGTCCAATTGTCGAGAAAGAGGAGGGACTGTAAGAGTGTGAATTATTGAGACCAAGATTAGAAAAGTGCAGGGACAGATAGCCAAACGAATGGAAACACATGAATTATGAACCAAAGGCTGTGGAGCCCCCAGCTGGATCAGGCCCTCTGGATAAGTGAGACAACTGAATTAGCTTGAACTGTTTGGGAGACACCCAGGCAGTGGGACCCAGACCTGTCTTTAGTGCATGAGCTGGCTGTTTGGAACCTTGGGCTTACACAGGGACACTTTGCTCAGCCTGGAAGGAGTGGACTGGACCTGCCTGTACTGAATCCACCAGGTTTAAATGAATCCCCAGTGGAGTCTTGGCCCTGGAAGAGATGGGAATGGAGGGGAGGGGCTGGGGGGAAGGTGAGGGTGGGGGCAAAAGGGGGAGGACAGGGGAACCCATGGCTGATATGTAAAATTAAAACACAAATGTAATAAATTATAAAAAGGAAAAATAAAGAGATCCAGATAGAAAAACTTCTAAATAGATTCCAGTGTATTTTCAATGTGTGTAGACTTAACAAAGAAATAAGAAGAATATCAACAACCATAAAAAGAAAAAAAATAGTCTAAAAATAAAATCTTTAAAGAGAATAAAATAATATAAAAGAAAAAAAGCCATGGAAGATGGGAAATTTACAGGAAGTCTGGATCCTGTAATGTTACTGTGTTGATTTTGAATTTTTTTATTATATATGTGGTACATATACATGATGGTGTACTACTCAGCAGAGAAAATCAATGGTATCATGAGGTTTGCAGGCAAATGGATGGATCTAGAAAAAGTTATCCTGAGTAAGGTAACCCAGACTCAGAAGGATGAACATGGTACGTACTCACTCATAGTAGGATACTAGATGTAAAACAAAGATGACTAGATTGCTACACAACTCCAGGGAGGCTACCTAGAAAACAGGACCCTAAGAAAGACACAGGGATTGTCCAACAACAGAGAAATGAATGAGATCTACATGATCAAACTGGACGTGAGGGTGGGGGTAATGAAGGACAAGGGTCAAGGGAAAGAGAGCTTAGGAGAGCAGGAGATCCCAGCTGGATCAAGAACAGAGAGGGAGAACAAGGAAAAAGAGACCATGGTGAATGAAGACCCCATGGGAATAGGAAGAAGCAAAGTGCTAGAGAGGTCCCCAGAAATCCACAAAGATACCTCCACAATAGACTACTGGCAATGGTCAAGAGAAAGCAGAACTGACCTACTCTGGATGATTGGATGGCCAAACACCCTAACTGTCGTGGTAGAACTCTCATCCAATGACTGATGGAAGCAGATGCAGAGATCCATGGCCAGGCCCCAGGTGGAGCTCCAGGAGTTCAATCAGCAAGAAAGAAGAGGGATTGTATAAGCTAGAATTGTTGTGATCATTTTTGGAAAAACCACAGGGACAAATAGCCAAACTAGTAGAAACACATGAACTATCAATAGCCTAGGAGGCCCCAACTGGATCAGGCCCTCTGGATAAGTCAGACAGTTGATGAGCTTGAACTGTCTGGGAGGCCCCCAGACAGTGGGACTGGGACCTGTCCTTAGTGCATGAACTGGCTGTTTGGAATCTGGGACCTGTGCAGGGACACTTTGCTCAGCCTGGGTGAAGGGAGGAGGGGACTGGACCTGCCTGGACTGATCTACCTGGCTGACCTGAATCCCCAGGGGAGTCCCTTCCCTGGAAGAGATGGGAATGGGGATGGGCTGGGGAGAGGGCAGGGGGCAAGGGAGGACAGGGGAATCAGTGGCTGCTATGTAAAATTAAATTAAATTATAAAACTTTTTTAAAAATAAAAAATAAACTGTCACCATCTATCTACATAAAAGTGTGTGATCAAAAAAAGAAAAAGTCAGAAAAATTAAGTTTTCTGTTCAAGTAATTGGAATTATTGTTTATTTTTTCCTGAATGACTTTTCTCAAGTTCTTTCTTTTTATGACTCAAGATGCCATGGAAACAAAATGTACAATATAAATTTGATGAGGAAAAAAAATAATTAGGTTCTCTATTTCTCTTCCATGTCATTCTTACTTCTGAAAGTTTGGTATGAGTCTCAGGAAATTAAGTTACATGGCCAGCTGCACACAGATGGCTACTAGTGCAGAACAAGAAATAGGTCATGAGTCTAGTGAGCACCTAAGTCTGCAAACATCCATTGTCTTGCCAACCTTCTAGTCCTTTCAGCAAGTGCACTCTTGGGACATCCTGGTTCCTATAGCCTCCTAATCCAGTAGGTTTTCTTCACTCACTGTGTCCTAGAGGCTGTTACAGATGCTCATGGTTTCCCTTATGTTCTGGCATCCCAATTGGATGTGCATTCTCAGAGGAACTCTGTGAGAGCTCCTTCCTCGTGTTGCCTCTAAGTAGTTCCCCTTACTCTCCCCACATAGTCTGGAACATCTGTGGTTTTCTAGCAAGTTTCTTGGCTCTTGCCTTGTGAGCAGTATGAAGAAGAGGAAGTTATGCACTTGGTGGCTATTCAGGACATGTTTACTTCCTCTTTTATTTTGGCTTTGAACTTGTCTTTGAGGTAAATGAACCATAAAATAATAAAAGAGATGATGATAAAATTACTTGAATCTCCTTTTTAAAAGGAAAAATAAAAAAGATGAAAGTAAAATGTAGATAAGGATAATGTATGGCTGGGTTTGGGGTTTCTTTTGAGTTTTCATAAATGTAGATGTGTAATGCTTTTGTCATAACCATAAAGAACATGGCAGTTCAGCAGGAACAGACAGATGCTTATCTGTGCAGGGAGGATCTGAGCTTGGGCAGTACATGTGTTAATTTCAAGAGGCAGTGCATGTACTAATTTCAAGGGGAAATTTTCCTGTAATGAAGATGTTTCTTATGACCCATATTAGCACAGTCTTCAGCAACATCAGTGTCCTGAATTATACATACATAGGCAATAAGAATCCAAAATGAAGGGTATTTGTACTTTTATATGAATAGAAAAATAGAGAAAATCACAGCTAGTTTGTGCTTGTAAATTGTGTTACAGGTCAGCACAAAGTGATCAGAAGTAAGTTAGGTGTAAAAATTTGAATTCACTATGATAGGATAGATAATGCATTTTTCTCTGAATATTCTAACTACAAATGGACAAAACATTGTAAATGTAATCTTTACTTGATAATTGTTATTGTAAATAGTCTTACTATGTTTAAGTTAAAACCCTTTCATTTTTATTTAGACAAAAGGGGGGAATTTTGTAGAATAGTATTTTAAGGTGTTACTTTTGTTTATGTTGCATTTGTTTTACGCTTTGAAACTGTGTTACTGTGCCTGTCTAAAACACCTGATGGTCTAATAAAGAACTGGCCAATAGCAAGGCAAGAGAAAGGATAGGCATGGCTGGCAGGCAGAGAGAATATATAGGAGGAGAAGTCTGGGGAAAAAAAGAGAGATAAGAATGAGAGAGAAGGAGGAGGACTCCAAGGACTAGCCACCCAGCTACACAGCCAGCCACGGAGTAAGAAACAAAGAACGGTATACAGGAATGGAAAAGGAAAAGCCTAGAGGTAAAAGACTGACAGGTTAAGTTAAGTTAAGCAAAGCTGGCAAGAAAGAAGCCAAGCTAAGGCTGGGCATTCATAAGTAAGAATATGCCCCTGTGTGTGATTTATTTGGGAGCTCAGTTGCACCCCCCCCAAAAGTAAAATACCAATAACAACATGATACCTGGTAACATTAAAAAGAATATGGCAGTGCCAGTGGCAGCAGAGTGGTAATGATGTCCTTTGCATTTGGCACTCAAGAATAGCTCAAGAGTTGTTATCATATTCTATTAGATATATCCAAGGTAAGCAGAAGGGGTGGAGGAAAACCTCAGCTATGGGTTTCCAAAGCACTGTGTGTAAATCCATGGGAAGCATCCCCTGAAGGCTCCTAAAAACAGTTGGCCAGTAGAGGAAGAAAAGTGGTGTAAGTTAAAGCTTTGCGAGGGAAATGTGATTTGGGTGGGAGCAGGACCAAATTTATGCTCCTTGGATAGTGTGGCCTGGGGAGACACTGGCTAAGACTCAAGGCTTCTTTTACTATATTCCATCTCTCTATTAAATTCTATTTCCTGCACCTTCAGAGCATATAATTCCACATAACACTATCTGCTCTCTTTGATCCATGTGACTGGAAGGATGAATTCTCTGCTCCCCTCCCCCACAAGCCCTTCTGTTGCCCAAGGCACAATCAATTTCAATATTCAGGGGAAGCAGACCACACAGGATCTATGGCCTCCCAGCAGGGACCTGACATATTAACTGTTGTAATGCCTCTAATTCAGGCTATTTACTTTGGGATAGGCCTGTCTCTCTTGCTCATCATTTTAACCTATACATCAGCTGTGTCATGACTATTTAGAGTGATGGGGGTGATCCTCAGGGCATAGTCATGAGAAGTCTGATGAGGGAACAGCTACAGCAAACCCTTGTCGCTTCAGGGTAATGATGACTAATGCCATTCACGTCCCTCACCCCCACACTGAAATCTTCTCTTGCCTTTTAAATTGACAACTGTCAGAGGGAATGAGACTCTGCTGGTGTCATGACTTGATGAATTGGTCCTGTGGAGGCACTCCTTCTTGTCATGAGCAGAGACAAGTAAGAGAAGCAAAGAATAGCAACGGAAGGGGAATGGAGACGGGAAGGCTCTCTAGAAAAAAGAAAAATGAGCATGGAGAGATGGGGAATATCCTCAACTAACTGCCACTGTGTGGGTTCAAATGTTAGAGCTTTTGTGACCTAGAAATGAGCTATTGCAATTACCTCCCCACATGTATTTGTTAAAGAAAAACATACTCAGTGGTGTATACCAAACCAGAATCAGGAAGACTTTGTTCAGGAGCATCCTGATGGGTGTAAAGACAGCTGTTATGGGACCATACAGTGAGAGAGAAACATAGGGCTCAATCTTCAAACACAGCGTGGACTAGAGAAATTTAAAACCAATTATCAGAATGGGAGTTGTTGTATATATAATTAATACAGGAAAGAGTGTGGTCCAGGCTAATTAATCAGGTAGGACCATGCTAAATTGAGTCCAAGGCTATCAGACGTCACTTTGGGACAGTGGCAGGAGTTACTGATAAGCACCTTTACTAAAGCTCATTTTACAAAAAAATGTACAGAGAAGGCTTAGGAGCTTTTGGAGCCAGACTGAAGTTATGGCCAGTCCAGAATCTGCATCATATGTCACAGACCTAAACTTCTCAGCCTGATATCTTTTTAGAAACGCTTCCTGCAAGAAGGAAGTAAACAAGGTAACATTATGGTAGGTGGTTTCAGACAGGCAACCCTTCTCTTTGAAACTGCCCAGAACCTGCAACCAATTATTGAGTCACAATGGAAGAAAAGTCTCTGGAGCACGATCTTTCTAGACCATCACTGTTGCATTGATAGTGATACCAGATTATGTTTACACTACAAACAAGTGGGCACACTTAACATTAGGCTTGAATATAGAAGAAATCAGAAGCAAATGCTTCTTCTGTGTTAAGATATAACTTAATTCTCTTATAGGAGAGAATTTTTAAAACATTTACTTATTTTACATTTGCTTTTGTTTAAGTTATGAACACCTCTAGATTTTTAGGAAACAAGCCAATTCCAGATCTGACTTGGCAGAGTATCCTGTTTGTATAGCAGAATGTCACTAGTAAATAAATATTAGTAGCTAAGATTGGTTATGTATGTTTCCCTTTCAAATAAGTGGTCAGAAGTTAATAATATTTTCTTATTACATGGTGAAAATTCTTATTTAAATGTTTTTAAAATTAATTTTGATATTAAACTTGTCATAGAAAGCCATTATTAGGAGACGTGGTTGATGTGTTAATGTTCAGAAAAATCTCTACTTACTTCTCACCTTGAAACAAATTCTGGGTCAAAAGTGATTCCCCAACAAGACCAGAAAAGCCCTGAAAGCATCTGGTCCAACTCCCAGAGGTTTTGGTTGGGTAGAGTACCAGGAGGCCAAGGTGTTGCTAGCTAGGATAAACTCTGAAATCATGATCTGGAATTATACCCTGTCATTCATGGAGGAAACTCAAAGCCATAGACTAGATTTAGAAGAAATCCAACAACGGGATGGCTGAGGTCAAGGACAGGCTTCCCAAGACTGTTTACCTCCTGCTGTCCTTCAGGAAATGTAGAAATGAGCCAGGGGTGGGAATGGATAGATGAGCTGATCCTGCTTAGACTAATGGCTGGTGTTTTCAAACTGAAAAGAAAATTACTGCATCTTGTTTGTTAGTCTTCCATTCTGGAATATAAGTTTTATGATGGGGGAAATTTTCTTTTTTATATGCTGACCTTTCCTGCTCTAATCAAATGTTTGGTGACAAAGAATAAAGATTGAATAATCTCAAATGCATATGCTTACCCAACAACACTACTAGAAATAGTAGAGACAAGAACCAAATCTAGATCCAAACACAGAGTGTGAAACAGCCTTCTGGGTGACCCAGCTCCTGCCTTTGCCTTCTGCGAATTCTTCATCTAAGACATACATTCCTGAAATAAGCAGAGACCTAGAAAGAAGTACAAAGGAGTCAGCTCACAGAGGTTGTAAGTGTGATAATGTCACTACCTTCTCTATGCCTTGGTAGAGAGGGACATTATCTGTCAGCAGCCATGTGATTTGGATTTGAAGAGTACTTCAAACTATACCCTACTGCATGAGGATGAAAACTTGAATGCATAGAGACTACATGTTTTACATTTTATACTTATGACTAATAAAAGCAATCAAAACTCTAAATCTGACTTGTTCGTTTCAACAGAGGCTCTCAACCTTTGGTGTGTATTATAATAACTCAGAAATTCTTATTTAATTCCTCTGGTATCAGTCTCAAATTATGGTATTGTAAAACACAGGCAGATATATATGCAGCCAGAAACAATCATTCCACATAATTCAATCTTTTAATGAACAAATCATGTATCCAGGAACATACAGAACTGATACATTTTGTTGCCCTTGCAGCATTAACCAATTACAAAACAATATTTGAAAAGTTATTGCTATGTTTTTTACAGGGGCTCTTGATTTTTAAAGGAATCTTAAAGGTAATTTGCCATTCTCTAATATTTGCAAATCTGAACATTTAATTGTGTGCATGCCCATTTTCTCCATAACTAATCACATATAAAATAGAAAACTTGTCTAGTTAGCCTAAGAGTTATTTAGACTAGAGAAAAGATGAATTAACAGCAAATTAATAAGTCCAACTATTTTCTTCAAGTCAAGGAAGGATATTGACAACATATTTCTCTTGAACACCAAGCAAATAGAAGTTTTCCTCACTGCTTCCAGGCTTTCCCCCTGCCAAAGACTTGGCTTAAGAGGTAGGTATTTGATAACTACCAACCACTGCTTTTTTACATGGTTTCCAAAAGTGAAAAAGAATATGCAGAGTCATTTGATATGGAGAGACTTCCATATCAGTCAGAATCATTTTATTAACAATTGCAGATTTCCTTAAGCATGGGAGTCCAGAAATTCTCAGTGGTTCAGCATTCTTGAGTCATGTTGGATAACCTATGTTTTCTGGAGATACAGGGGAGGCACAGCTCCAGGGTCTGGGCAGAATCCCAACTGTCCTACCTCTAGATATCTGAAACATGTAGCCTTTTCAGGTGATGTATTGTGGGAAGAATGAGAGACTGATAATTGTGCGCAGGATTTTCACTATGCGAATGTACTGATGTTTCCCTTTCATGACCCATTCTTCATTGCAACCAGATTAGGAAATACAGACAATGAATACAGGATTTGGTGGGCAACACTCTCTCTTCCACAAACATCTAACATGCTGTGTCTTGGTGCTTCACAAAATTATCACTCAGGTTGATGCCCTCAAATAAACTTTCTCTGCTTTTTATCAGAAAAGAAGGAAAATTCTTCTCCTTTGCTTGTGCTTTCCATGAGAGCCATGGAGGAACTGTTTAGAAGCCATTGTTTATTTCCACCCAAACTGGGGAAGTAAGAAAATAAGACTCACACAATTGTGAACGGTGCATTAAATCTATTTGTTCAGTTATTTGTTCATTAATTGTGGATTATTCTCTAGAATTTATTAATATAAATTCACAATGTATACTTTATACAAACTTATAACACATTTGTAGTCTTTTTAAAAATAATTTATTTTTATTATTACTATATGTATGTGGATGTAAGCCATATGTATGTGAGTGCTCACAGAGACCAGAAAAGGACATCAGATCCCCTGGCACTGAAGTTATAAGCTAGTTATGATCCACTAAACACAAGTTTTGGGAAATGAATCCCTGACCTCAACAATAGCATCAAGCATGCTTAACAACTGAGACATTGCTCTACCCAAATTGGTAGTCTTGAATGCTTTTCCATCTCCAATACAGAATTGATATTAGAAGACCCTTTAATTGTGCCAGGTTTTACACAGTTCAAGAAAACCTATAGTTGTTTTTTGTTTGTTTGGTTGTTTTTGTGTTGTGTTTTTCCTCTTTGGGGGCCTGCCATCTAGCTCCCAAATAAATACATGGAGACTTATTCTTACTTATAAATGCCTGGCCTTAGCTTGGCTTGTTTCTAGCCAGCTTTTCTAACTTAAATTATCCCATTTCTCTTCAACTACATCTTGCCTCTGTTCTTTTTACCTCTTTTTATTCTATATATGTTTCTTTCATTCTTACTCTGTGGCTGGCTATGCAGCTGGGTGACTGGCCCCTGGAGGCATCTTCCTCTTCTTTTATCTCTTCCTCTTTTTCTCTGAAGCCTATATTTCCCCTTTTATTTATTTTCTCTGCCTGGCAGCCCCACCAAACCCTTTCCTGCCATGCTATTGGCTGTTCAGCTCTTTATTAGACCAATCAGGTGTTTTAGACAGGCAAAGTAACACAGCTTCACAGAGTTAAACAATGCAACATAAAAGGATACAAGACATCTTTACATCATTAAACAAGTGTTCCATAGTATATATCTCACTGGAAAAATTCTAAACTAAAGACATTGGATGCCACCAGAAATACAATGTGTTACATTTATAAGTTTTCAAAACTATCCATGACTTTTTGATATGTCTTAGAAAAATGTCATTTTCAATCTCAAAATGCACATTAAAACCACTTAGGAAGCTATTAAAATAGTGATAATGAAGTCCCACCTAAGCCACTTGAGTTGGAATCCCAAGGGATAAGGCCCACACACTGGTATAACTTCAGTGTCCCCTGAGACCTGAATGTGCAATTAGACTTGGCACCATGACTGGGGTGGAAGACAGAAAGTACTTCTTTGTGTTCTGATTGCAATGCCTTCCCTCCAGACGCCCTATTCTTGCATTTTCTGCCCTTTACAAAAAGCAGAAGTGTACATATTGCCTCTCCTCTCCTGAAATGTGAATTCCTGGAACTCAGAGTCCATGTCTGATCCTTATTCATATTTCCACAGTTTTATGGAGGCACATGGCAGATGCTAGCTGATTGAGTGGCACACTGATCATTTGAAAACTCTAATTCCAGATTTTTAATTTCACCACTTCCAAGAAGCCTATTTTAATGGATCAGGTAAAAAGCAGGACAGAAGACAGTCTGGGGTCTTTGTATAAAGTCACTAACTTCATTACAAAGGCTCCATCTTCATGGTCTAGTCACTTGCTGAAGGTTCCTCTCCCCAACAGCACTAGAATAGAAGTTAGAATGGCCATATATAAATTTTCAAACCATTACATCTGATAACTGTGATCAAATGTACAGTCCATGTATCTGATTAACCCGAAAAAGACACAGCAGTTCTTTCCTTTACAGCTATAGATAAGTGACTTTGAGTACATTTCCAGTACTACGCCAGCTCATCTAACATAGCTGAGAGTTTCCCATGTACTCGCAGTCTCTACGCTATTTACAGCTCCTTTGTGTGTTTAGTGCAGTTCATTGTCTTTTTATTTAATGAATTTCAAAAGAAATTTCAAATGACTGTCATAAATTGAAGTTGCCTATAAAGGACACATACTTCAAAATAAGCCACATTTATTTTCTCCTGATACCATCAACAGTACTTGAGCCATCACCAGTTATTAGAAGTACCAGTATTAGAAAGTTATGTTCTTGTGATGAGGAGATGGTCCAGTGGGTGAAGTATGTTTGCTGAACTAACATGAGGACCAGAGTTCAAATCCCAGAACCCAAATAATACTAGTCATGGAAGGGTGTGTTTGCAATCCCACTGCTCCTACAGTTAGATAGGAGGTAGAGACATGTTAGTATTCACAAGTCCATGGGCTAGCTAGCCTGGTATACATAGAAGTGAACAGCAAAAGAGAGACTCCTGTCTCAAACAACAAGCAAGGCAAGGACCGACACCTGAGGCTGCTTTCTGACTTCCACATGAGTACTGTGACATATATGTACCTACACACACACACACACACACAGAGAGAGAGAGAGAGAGGGGGGGGTAGGAGAGAGAGAGATTTTACAAAGAAAGTCATGTTCTTCAATTATCATTTGCTAGTATCTCCATTGCTGTGGAGCAGTTTCCTCTGAATTGAAGCATTCCATCCTAGAAGGGGGATCCTTAAAGAAGGAAACAACTCACAAGTCTCAGAGACTTCCTGTCACTTGCTTTGGATCTCCCACCTAATTCATTGAGCTGCCTGAAACTCCTGTAGAGAACTCTGAAAATTCTATTTCTGGGAGTCATTACCTATAAGATTTTTTTTTTTTTTAAGTTCCGTTTTCAAGCCTGGAGTGCCTTGAGTCAGTTGATGTCCAGTTACAGAAGAGCATAAAATCCATGGCCCCCTGCTAGCATATGCTAGGCTGGCTATCTACTCCCAACCCCCTGGAAAGAAAACATTTAGAGTAGAAAATTATTGAAAGTCAAGCTTGCCTAAGGACCTGCAGACAAGCTTGTATGCCTGAAAAGTTTAAAGTAGCCTGTTAAACATAGAGTTAAACTGGAGCATAGTCTTTACTGAAAAGTAGACAGACATAAGTGGCAGATGATGAGTAAAGATTGTATTACCTTGATTTCAAAGGAGGCAAAGAAAGGACGGACCTGGATTCAGGGTTACAAACACTGGCCCCTGTTCTCTCTTGGTGTACCACATTATCTGGATTGGCCATAAAATAAACTGCCTTGCCCAGCTACTCTAAGTCTCCAATGGTTGTTGTTATCCGTGGGGGAGTTTCTCACTCCTCACATCGCTTATGCTGGAATAGGCTGTTAGGTGACACACTGCTTTGAGTGGTCTCTACTCTGTAGGTAACACTTCACCTATACAACTGTGAGTAACCTCAATAAACTCTGGTTCATTAAGTCGGACTCTGATGGAATCTTCCCTTTATTCTGTCATTATGTCCTATCTAGGTAAGTAGACATTTGTTCCTGTCTCCCCAGGAATGGTCTCACAAAACATAGTGCTAGAAATCATGCAGTGATGAAATTTAAACTTGAATTTAGAACTATCTCTAATGTTTAGTTAATAGAGGGTAATCTTAGGTGGAGATAAGGTATAGTCCCCTGGCTGCTTTCAGGTTTTTAAAGGAAGTAATAAGCTATAAGAAAGGAAACTCTCAACTCTCTTGGAGGCATGTCACCAATGCCCAGGATTATCTTATCAAGAGACTGAAACAATAAAATAAAATGTGAAAACAGCATTTTAGCAATTACCATCCCATGTAAACATTTTCATTGCTATTTCTTCTTTGATCACTGGTTCCCAAACTGTATCAAGATAACCACTCTAACTCTGTAAGGGCAGCGAATATATTTGTTGTAGAAACTCTAGTGACTAACACATAGAGATTGCCACATTCAAATGTATTATCAATGAAGAAATATTCTAACATCCTTTGTCAAAATCTCCATATGAAAAGAAGGAGCTTCCTCATCCACAGTCTACTATGATCTGAAATACACAGCTATAAATTCAGTCACATTTGTACAGACCTCTTGCAGAACCCCCAAACCCACGTATTTCCTTATACCCAATTCTCCCTGGCCATTTTCAATTCAATCTTTAAAACACTCCTATGTTAGCAGTCTGTGGCAATTTTCCCCTCTGCTTAGGCATGTTTCCATCCATGCCTGGGACCCAGAGTTTAGAGTCTCCAGGGGCCATGTGATGGGAGGGACAATAAACTTAAGATACATCTTGTCATCTTTACAACCCACAGTGGCACAAAGCACAGGATTGGTTTCACTTTCTGACATCAAGGAATTTAAATTATAGAAGACCTGACAAGTATCCTGAGTTATTTAATGAGGAGGCTCCTCTGCTGCAACAGACCTAAACAGGTCCCCCTTTCTGCCTTTCCACACAGTTCTCACAACACCATCTAACAGAGAGTGGAGAAAAGGAGGAACACAGAAAGGAGACAGACACAGAGAGAGACAGAGAGAACCTCGCTATCCAATACCCATAAAAATTTGTTTTTAATTCTCTGGCTCTCACAGATAGAGGCTTCTGCTAGCATTTAAGATAAGATTAGTTGGTGGTGTGCTATCAGCACCTCCACATTTCCCTGCAGGGATTCCTTCTGACAGGCAGAAGCTGGAGGCATGTCTCAGGATTAACACGAGCTAATGATTATACACTAAAGCTTTGGAAATGTCCGACTAATAGGATTAAGCAATAGCAGATGCAGGTCCCCGTTCAGGTTAAAAATGCACTTTTTACATTACAAAGTCAGACAGATCCCTTTGAACATGCAATGAATATGGATGTTTTCAATTATCACAGTCTTCCAGGGCTATACGATATGGTAAATTAATCCCTTTAGAACATCGGAAACAGGACAAAATAGCCTTCTTGAGGCTGAAATCCCTCGTTTTAGATTTTCCTTCATGGGGATAAGCAGCAGTGCACCTCACATAATTAATCTTATTACAAACAGAGAGAAAGGGGAAATAAAAAAGTGTATAAAATTTGTTTAAATATTTGAGAAAGTTAGAAAAAGAAGCACTTTGAAATCAACATCTCTTAATTAATTTCCAGGCAGTCAAAAATGCAAACAGAAGGCATGTCAAGCTGCTGGGTGTGTTGGGATGGATTTTATTTCTATGTGCCTCAGGTGTTAGTATGACAGGAAAGGGGGGGGGGGAAGTGAGGTCACTTAGGAAAAATGAACACAATAACAATTGCCAGTAGAAAGCACAACTTCCAAGATATGTGAGTGGATGTGATATTCTCTGAAACCTAGGTGGAAAGGAGATGGAGAGGTTATGCTAGGAAATGTGTATTTTGCTGCATCACACTCAAGAAAGCTATCACCTTCTGGAATAGCTCCTCATCAAACTGCCATTGCTGCACTTAGATGGAGTTGGAGGCAGGTATCAGTGGGATGGGAAGCTCTAAGATTTTACATATTTGACTGACCTAGGGGTGACTAGGGCAGAGAGACCCAGAACCATGCATCTGACAGGAAATGATAGCCGACCTAAACCACAATAAAGCCGATTTAGCACCATTGGTTTGATCCTTTGTAGAGTCTAAAGTTAAGTATCTATCAAATTTGTCTGAGCAATGGTGTTGAGCCTCAGGAACAGGACTTAAATCACAGTACCCAAAACATGATGTGGAAAAGTCCTTCAACAAACAGGAATCACAGGTTTTCTTTAAAAGAAAAATGGAAATAAGAAAGAAAGAGAGAGGGGATGTGGGTGAGAGAGAGGAAGCAGATGATGGAAGCTGTCGTCATGGAAATGTCTTTTTAAGTTTTGTTTTCATTCCTTTCCTAGCATACTTCCTCCCTATACTAAAGAATGACTTAAACAGAAGTCAAATAGAGAGCTGAAAAGAAATAGAGTTGGACAACATACAGAAAATGTGGTGGGACGTGGTGGGTATGGGTTTCAACATGACCAAAAAATCAAAAAAAGGATGTTGCCACTTTTCCCATTTGCATAAACGGGATACCATTTAACAGGGTTTCCTCTGAAACTCAGCAGTCTAGTGTGCTGGCCTGAAAATACACCTGGGACAGATTAAAACACTTTAGTAAAAGTCATCAATCAATGTGCAAAGTCATTCCTATCCCAGCGCTTGGGAGGCAGAGGCAGGCAGAACTCTGTGAATTCAAGTCCAGCCTGGGCTACAGAGTGAGTTTAAGGACAGGCTCCAAAGCTACACAGAGAAACCCTGTCTCGAAAAAAAATATTGCATTGAAAAGTCACTTCTACACAGAACAAAAAGAAAGAAATTATTTTAATCTGGCATTCAATTTTCTTTTTTCTCATTTGCTTCTGTCAGTTGCACAATAAATTTCAGAAGATATAAACTAATTTCCAAAGACAGACTGTGCTTGAGTGAAAGACATTTAGAAAGCTGTTTTGTTAAATATGTAAGCTCTTGTTTCTTGAAAAAGATTTGACAACTGTTTATTCAAATGGTATTAGTCACATATAATCAGCATTCATCTACATTTTTAAAAACTATTTACTTATTTACTTATTTATTCATCTTATGTGTGTATGTTTGTGCCTGAGAGTATTATATGCACTATGTGTGCACAAGTACCCTCAGAGGCCAGAAAAGGGTGTAAAATCCCCTGCAACTGGAGTTTCAGGTGGCTCTGAGCCACCCAAGTAAGTATTAAGAATCAAACTCAGGTCCCCTGCAAGAGAAGCAGGTGCTCTTAAACACTGAGCCATCTGTCCAGCTTCTAGAGTTCATGTTTCAATGGCATACATTAAGACTGGTGGTGTTCAGTTTAATGCACATGTGGGACACTAGGACCCTGATGAATGGAAATATTGATTGAAAGCCCTGGGTGTTGCTCTTATATTTGCATTTCCCACCAGTTGTCAGAGGTGTACATGTTGGTCATCCAGAACAGAGCATACAGCAGCAAGGCACTGGGACACTGAAGCCACTTAAGAGCATTTCGTTACACAGAGCAACAGGATGGAACTAAGGAAACCCTCCACACTTTGTGTTTTGGAGGAAGCACAAAGCTATCTGTAGAGGAGTAAATCTGATGTTAAGCCAAGCACCCCAGATTCTGGCATCTTCCCAAATATTCACCTGTAGTCTTATTTTATCAGGCTTAATGGGTTCAGTCATTTACCTTCTGAAAGTACTTCAAGACAGACTTTTCACATAAGTATATTCTGAATTCATTGCAAGTCTATTATAACTTTTTAATTCATCAACCATCTCATAAACTAACAATATTCTATCACTTCCAAATGAAAATTGTGCAAGTATTGTCACTATTAGAGGTGTTTGAACATTATAGTACTAGAGTGGTGGTACATTTAAAATTCCTGCTATTAGATTATTTTCAACAACAACAAAAAAAACTTCATTTGTTTCAAAAGACTGAGATATGTTCTCTCTGAAATTTTTAAAGAAACTATTTTTTCCCAAATTCATTGTATGTAACAGTTGTATGTGTGCACGTGTGTGCGTGTATGTGTGCATGTGTAAAAAGCACATACAGTAAAAAAAAAGTATTTAAGAGGAAACACTGACACATTCAAGAAGCTCACTATTGCCTTCTAATACTCCATGAACTACTAAGAGAAACAGATAAGTACTCCTTTACAAATAAATTTTCCACGAGCAACAGGGAAGATAAAAATGAATGTTTAGTCAAAATACAAAAAAGTCAACAATCGTTGAGGGCACTGGATGACAAAATCTTTTTTAAAAGCTGCATGCAAGTAAAGGGATGTGCTGGGAGTATATACCCTAAATGTAGGTTTCAAGTAATTGAATATGACCCTTCTAATTATGTGCCTAAAGGCACATCAAGGACCTAATACTGCCTTTTGTGACAATCTTTCTTTCTTCTCTTTTATGATTGTCATTACATCCAGTGTATGCCTATCTTAAAAAAGAAAATAACATATGTCTACTGTACATTAAACTTGAATAGAGTAAGGAAAACATTTCAAAGAAAATGAAAAAAGTATTGAAGGACAAAAAGAAGAAATGGAAAGAAAAAAATGGAAACACTCTGTCCTTCAGTCTAGCAAACCTTCCTGCATCATCAGTATGAGCAAGGAGGGCACCCAGACAAGGGTGTTACCCTCTTTCCACTAATTCCCTGAATTATCCAGTCAAGGCTCTCCTTGATCATTTGGCTTCACTATGGATTTCTGTTTGAAGGACTTATTTTGGGAATCCCAGAGCACATGCTTTCTTTACTAATACTGAAGAGCCATATACGAAGACAGATGAGTCAGTTGTCTCCTACCTTGGACTTGGAAATGTGAAATCAATAAAAATAACAGTTTATAATTGAAATTCAATCCGGTGCTCAGAGGAGCTCAAAGATGACTAAAAGTCCACCGCCATGTTCTCAGCATATCTTCAACAAAGTGAGGGTGTACAGAAAAGGAGCCACAGAAGTGCGTACTGCTTTTCCAGGAAGCTCTGCCCAGGAGGTAAGATGAGAACATTTCAAATAGCCTGTGTTAGCACAGCTGACTGTCATGATGTTGAAAACTGAACATGACAAATTCACTCCACATGTGAAACATTTACCCACTTTTAAGAGCAAGATTTAACATAAAGCCAGTAACAGCTTATTCTCTTTCTTATAATTGGCATGCATTGGAACAAAGGAAGTAAAGGTTATGTCACAGCCAGCAGTATGAGAGTCCTTGATGTGTCTTCACGTGCACCTTTAGAAGAAAGGCTTCAGTGACCTGAGTTAGAGGATGTCCTTCCCTCACTGTTCTTTACATGCACACAGGTTTTGAGCTAAGGCTGTTTGTCAGCCAGAATGCTGTCTTCCATTCCACTCATTGTCACCCCATTCCACTCACACACTTTGCTATGCTTTGTTTGTGGGGTTTGAACACTGAGCTTCTTACCACAAATTCTATGAAGCTGTCAATTACCTAGTCCTCAATGGCTGAACCAACAAACTCCATCTTTGTTAATACGTAAAGTACTCCTGGGTGACCAGAAGAACCGTATTTATGATTGAATATATTCATTGAATAGTGATTAAAAAACACAGAACATGGAGGCCTAAAATCTTATTAGAGGCTTCAGAAATGGACATTGAATGTATCTTCTCTGAAGCCAGGGTCAATTTTAGTAATACATCAAATGGTGCCCTCGTGTCTTGAACTAGTTAATTATATAAGTAGAATACTACTTACTCTGGAGGTGGAGGGGGAACTAGCTCAATATTTATTTTTCCACAGCGTTCAAACCCTTGTCATCAAAGCTAGCCAAATGTTTCTAATTCTAGGAAATATGTTACTTTAGCCTTGGTAATGGTGACTCATCTGTGAGCCTTACTGCTATGTGGAATTCCAACAGAGATGACATTTTGCAATCCAAGCAGTGACATGTCCCTTGTCTGGGGGCAAACCGAGAAATAGTTCCCTTCAAATGGGCCTCTAAACAGCTGTCAGGTCAGAATAGCTTCAAGTCATTACCTATCTGAGCCATGCTGAAACAGGGACTTTGAAGTGGTGAAAATCTCTGTATCATGTTACTAATCTCACTGGCTAACAGTGGCTATGTCGACAGCCAGCTTTCCCTCTTAGGAAGCAGCAAAAATAAGACACTGCTCACTATTGGAAGTTAAAAAGAACACTGGAGAAGCTGGAAAACTCAGGAAGTGGAAAATGGGCCACTTCAGAGATTTGGCCCACCAGAGTGATATAAGACATCCTTTAAATCACAGATCACTCAAACTCTGACCTGCTAATGGTTGGCAACCCAGACTTTCTTCACAATGACCTGTAAGTAGTAGCCTTCTGCTAGTCAACATTAGCTCCAGAGCTTGGGCCCAATTTCCTGGCCAATTAGCAGCTCAGCAGTCTAAATTAAAGAAATCCGGAGCAGCTGTAAAGCCTCTCACTACGATTACTTATAAACCCTTCAAATCTAGACTCAAATAGCTTCCCTATAGTTTTGCTCAATTGATTAACTCCGACTGGTTTATCACTAAACCATTCATTTACTTTAACAATCCACTAAAGCCTCAAATAAAATGCATTTCATGTCCCTTCTTGGGCCTTTAATAATTAGCCGTGTCTACCATGTCTTTTAATCTCTTACTTAATGAGCGCCTCCAATCTTTAATAATTTAAAAGCATATCAAGCCAAGTATCAATTAAAGAGAACTCTTCCAGGCAGCAAAAACAATAAGTGTTAAGTCAGTGAAGAAACGTACACAGAACCCTGTTGCTTTCCATTGCTCAAGAGCACTTGAAAACTATGGGATTATTTCAAAACACTACACTTCACTGCAATTTATTTTAGTTCACTTACAGGGAAATTAAATATAAGAAATAAGCATGAAGCATTTTGTGCAGATTCAAAAGAGAATCGTGCATGGCAATATCAAGCCTGGCTCTTACTTCTGGGTATATTGCAACCTGCTCAGTTCTTCCTCATTGCCCAAGAACACCAGCTGGCTTATGCTATAATTCACTGGTAAATGATCCTTCCAACACTCTGTCTTATCTTCAAACTCTTGATTGTTCTAAGATAGCCATCCCATTGAAGCTGTTTCACATTATGTTAGGGGACATGTGCTCCATACTTATTAATGAGACTTCTAAAGGATTATTATTAAAGGTTTGCTATGTTCTCTTGGAAGGTCATTAGAACAAAGTTTGCTCAAAAAAGTAGGTAATTTCTTAGTAAAGCTTGAGAGTCAAAGACTTAGTCTAAAAGAAGTTTTAACCGACTATGAAAATGGCTGAATTATCCTCCTTCCAATACTGCAGAATTTATAATGTGACTTTCCATGGGAGGTGGATATTTGGTCCACAGCCCTTGAAATCAATGCTGGCCTTGTAATTTTCACTCTCTAGAATTTAATGGAAAACAAGTGACAGAGAGATCTATCTGTTCTGAATCCAGGAGTATGAGACTTTGAATGTATCTGCTTGCTCCCTTGGAGACTTGCCATTGTGACAAAGTCTGAGCCACCTCACTGGAGAGTTAAACACTGCACAGAAGAGCTAGCTGCCACAGCTAAAAGGACATCTTAGGCAGCTGTGCTAGATAGTTTTATGTCAACTTGACACAAGCTAGTTATCTGAAAGGAGGAACTTCAATTGATAAAATGCTTCCATAAGATCCAGCTGTAAGACATTTTCTTATTTAGTGATTGATGGGAAAGAACCCTGGACATTGTGGGTATTGCCATCCCTGGGCTGGGGGTCCTGGGTCCTACAAGAAAACAGCCTGAGGAAGCTATGAGGAGTCATTAAGCAGCACCCCTCCACAGCCTCTGCATCAGTTCCTGCCTCCAGGCTCCTGCCTTATTTGAGTTCATTCCTGGCTTTCTTCAGTGATGAACTATAATGTGGAAATGTAAGCCAAATAAACTCCTTTCTCTCCAACTTGCTTTTTGTTCATGGTGTTAGATCCCAACAACAGAAACACTAAGATAGCAGCCAGCCTCAGCTGAGCTAGAAACTGAGCATATACATGTGAGACAACAAGCCCCAAGAAGAGAAGAAGCACCCAGTGAAGTTCAACACATATTGTGAACCAACAGATTATAAAATAAGTAAATAAATGTTGCTGATGTCTTAAACACTTAAATTTAAGGGTGGTCCGATATCCAGCAAATATAATCTAGTGCTTGATCCAAGTGTTTTCTGACTAAATCAGTTGTGAATAAATCACCCATTATTATCAAAATAGAATAGAAATTCAATGCTAGTCCACAAATAACTAAGTAATGTGCTACCTGCAGGTCAGCAAATTGCTTTTACTACAAAATGCCATAACTGTCTCTATCTGCTCCAAGATCTCATATCCTAAATAATGATGATCATTATTATTATTATAAAGCCTAAAATTCTAATATTCCATGAATGAAATTTTCTCTACTAACTGGTAAGTATGATATGTTAGGGCAAAATGGCCTTCAATATCAATAATGTTAATATATCACACATGCTTATTTGGATGTCTCAGTAGCAGAGTAGTAGTCAGAGGACATTTCTATAACTTTCAAAGCAACAGCCGTTTCATTGTTATCTAGGAACACATGCATATTACACTATCAATGTCTCCATAACCAGTTGATTTGTGAGATAACAACATGAGTAACTCATGCTCCATTCCTAATGCACTTTCTTTAGCAAATAACTATTGCAAATTTCTGACACTTTCTGATGACATCAAGAGATATGGCTGAACATTCTCTGGGTGCTGCCACAGCACTGACATCATCTGGCTTTGCTTGCTGATGGAGATAACAATGTTTAGGTGTGAATTTTGATGTCTGTATCTTCATATGCTTAAATACTGAGATTCCTAGGGCATGGGTCAGTAAGGGAGAGCATGTAGAAGGGAGAAGCATAAGCAAAGAGCTTGTTTCTCTGTTCTTTTCAGCACCAAGTCTGGGGGAAAATTGTTTTGTTTATCTCTGAATCACCAGCCATGGTATTAGTGCAGTTGCCATAGCCCTGATGCTACACTGACTACGTCTTCTCCCTTTTTTTACATATCATGAGATGACTTCCAAAAGACTCAGACAAAATAAACCCTGTATTCATATTTTTATAATAAGGCACTTAGAATCCAAACTTCCAAATCTGCCAAGAATCCCTAAATATGGTATTACTTGGAAGGCTAGTGGCTATTTAAAGAATCCAAATATGAATATCTTTTGAATACAAGATATTAAATTGTGTGATCCAGTTTTATTTTGGTTTCTTGAAGTATTTTCTAAGTAATAATGACAACTTTTTGTTTGTTTTGTAAATTTGCATCTCATAACTTCTTTCATTCCAAAATTCAGCTAATCCTCTTGATATCTCTATAGATACATAAAACAGGCACTGATCATTTCATTGTAAAGATGAGAACACAGAAATAGGCATTGACATATGTAAATTAGACAAACTAGATGTAGATATGCTTTAAAATTTGTTCCTACAGTAATATCTAGCTAACCAATAAGCCAAGTTGATGCAAGAAAAATATCAAATGTATTGTTCTGGGCCAAATGTAATGTGCATTAATAATGGTAAATTGTTATGCATTGTTAGAACTCACTAAGAAACATGCTTTGGAAGTAGATTGGTACCCCCAACCCATTTCATACCCAAGCTTTTTTGTCTTATAGTGTCCTCCAAGGTCTCTCATGCTGGGATTGGCTGCTCCCCTTAACTCTGTGACAGAAAGATGTAAGAGTAAAACAATCTGAGTTAATAAAATACCACATCCTTGAGAACAACTAGAAAGTAAACCATTTCCATCAGAGGTGGTTATTGTTTATCCCACACTATAAAAATATCTACAGTAGGAAAGAGAAGCCTGAAGTTCAGCCATGGGCAGCCCAGACATGGAGGGAAAACTCACTTGGGAACTCCAACAATTGTCTCAATTTCCCTAGTCAGTTCCTGTTGGATGCATTGAGTATTCTTGATTTGACAATGTTTTCCTTTCCATCTATCTCTCTGGCTAACTAGCTAGCTACCGGTTTTCTTTTTATTTTGGCTTGCTATATACTTCAGAAACTTACTAATTGAAAACTATCATAGATGATTCTCCTGACCATGTTACTTTATAGTATTTTATATGGCTATATAAATTAACATTTCTATCAATAGCATACAGGGATCATTTTTCCTCATACCTCACCAGGACTTATCTCTGTCTTTTAATTATAGCCAACCTAACAAATACAGGGTTATAGATTGAATCAAAATGTGTCCTCTCCCCAGGTCTCTATATTGAAATCCAAGGACCAAGCTAGCTCCTAGCACTTTGAAAAGGTGAATGGATCATGATCATAACTCATGAATGAATAAGTCCATTGATTAATTCACAAATGAATGGACTATTTGAAGGTGGCCATAGATGGGAAATATCGATACATTTTACAACCCTTTAAAAGCATATTTTAATTGTCCCTAGTCCCTTCCTCTTTTGCTTTAAGGTTGTGGCTGCCATGAGATGTACTGCTTCCTGAAATGTCTCCCAACTGCTAGGATATTCTGCCCCACTATTGGCTCCTAGAAATAGAATCAGCCAGTCTGAGACAGAATCTCTAAAATTATGGACAAAATAAATCTGCTTGAAGTTGATTTCTCTCAGCTATTTTGCTGTAGACATCAAAAGCAGAGATGATATCTCATGGTGGCTTCTATTTGTTTTTGTTTCCCCAGTAAGAAATGCTTATTTCTCCTTTGTGCATGTGCATAAGAAATACATGTTTCGTGTGTGTGTGTGTGTATGTGTGTGTGTGTGTGTGTGTGTGTGTGTGTGTGTGTGTGTGTGTGTGTATGTGTGTTTTAACAGATTCAAACCTAGGGCCCTATGCATGATACATAATAGACAAGGTCTCTACTACCAAAGCAATCTCCTCAAAGCACTCTTCATTCCTTAAAAACAGCTTTACTAGTCTTGGATATATGATTTGAAAAGTTTCTGCTGAAGGCCTATGTACAATATGTGGAAGTCTCCTTGCAGATGATAGGAGGCATTTGTTTGTGTGGTAGTTTGAATGAAAATGGCCCCATAGGCTCATAGGGACTGGCACCATTAGGAGTTGTGGCCTTGTTGGTGTGTTGGTGTGGTGTTGGAGGAAGTGTGTCATTGGAGGCAAGCTTTGAGGTCTCAGAAGCTCAGGCCAGGTCTTGTGAATTTCATTCTCTTCCTGCTGCTTGTGGATCAAGATGTAGAATTCTCAGCCACTTCTCCAGCACCATGTCTGCCTGCATATCACCATGCTTCTCTCCAAAATGATAATTGACTAAATGTCTGAACTGTAAACTAGCCTCAATTAAATGTTTTCCTTTATAAGAGTTATCTTGGTCATGGTGTCTCCTCACAGCAGTAGAACCCTACTAAGACAGTTTTTTTAGACGGTTATTAAATTATTTTCCTGACTTTTGAGAATTTGATTAGTATGATGATCCTTTTGCACTTAATATGACTTTTTAGAACTTGATGAATTTAGATGTTCAGTTTTGGGGTAGTTTTATAGAGGATTTTGTCATTTTCGGTACATAAGCTTGCAGCTCTTCTGCCTTTTTCTGAATATTATAATGCATAATATTGGTTACTTTCTAATATCTTTTGTGTCCTGTAGATTTTCTTCAGTATTTTTTATTTTTCCTCTCTAGGTATTTAACATGAAGTCTTTGAACTTATAATTTTTTTTTTCTTCTTCAGTACTGAGCATCTCATTGCATGTTCAGATTTTTAACTTAGTCATTATAATATTCTAATCGAAAATTTCTATTTCATTCTCGTTCATGGTTTTTATCTTTATTTTTTTGTAGAAAAAAATGCTACTGTGTTATTATTTAGATTCTGTTTGAAAATCTGGTGTGTGTGTGTGTGTGTGTATGTGTGTGTGGGTTTCATGAGCTCCTTTGGGGTGATTATTCTGAACTTTAATCAAGTAGTTTGTGCAGGATCAGTGCCAGTTTCTGTCTTGTGCTGTTGGGTTTTCCTTTTTGTGATCCTCCTGGTTTTGTATTGGTGTTTGTGAATATAAAGCAGTAACTGCAATTTACAAGTTAGATTGGGCTGGAAAAATTTTGCATCAGTGTTGTTCCTGGGGAGATGCACTATAAACATCTTTTCTCTCCATAAAGGGAACAAGTCATAAACCAAAGTAATGATTCTGCCAAAGCCCAACTTATTGGGGGTAACATGAAAGAATATGGGTGAAAGGCTGCTTACATTAAAGATTATTTAAAGGCAGATGGGTCACTGAAAAACCCACCTCAGCCAAGGTGATGATGACTCATGGAATCTGCAACCCTAGAGCTCTCTGTATCACTTACAGGAAGCTTTGCTGGCTGGAGAGTCTTCTCTCCTTAGTAGTCCTTATTGATTGTATATCCTTGGGGAGGGAGGTATAGGTAGGCTTCAAAGACTTCCTGAGAGCTATGAGTTGTCTACCTCCTGCCCCTCACAGTTCTCGTTACAGTATGGAATATATTGACTCAGAGAAAATTGCTACACAATAGTCAGGCAGTCTATGGCAGTATTAATTTTTAGTTTGACAACTATGGCACAAGCCTTAAGCCATACTTATAAGAGATTGTCTAGATTCAGTTAGCTTCTGGGAATTTCTATGAGGGACTATCTAGATTGCATTAATGAATACGGAAATACTCATCTAATTGTGAATGGGATCATTCCTTTCATGGGAGATCTTGAACTATATAAAATGAAGAGAACAAGCAAAGCACTAACTAATTAGTCTTCTATGATAATCAAACTTATAGTCATGTTAAGTTTTCTAGGTACACATAAATATAATTCAGTTAGGTAGTTAATCTTCAAACACTTCAAAGACCTACAGAATATGGCATTTAAAACCTTCAAGCATATCTACAGCGAAAGTGAGCATCAAGTGAAGTAAAAAGATGTCTGGTGAGGATCCATGCAAAATGGTAGCTGTTCTGGAAACTAAAAAGTGTTTGAAAGTACACAGCAAACAAGTCACATAAAGTCAGTGTACCCTGAGTACAGCTGTTGACCTTTCTACTACTAGATGGTCTGCATCAGCTTCCAATAATTGTAAAGTGCTTTTTTCTTACCAGGTTAAAAATGTTCAAGCAAGCCTAGAAAAATTTAAATAAACAAATTTTTTTTGTTGTTTCTGAAAAAAAGGAAATAAAAAATATACTCAAAGGGTTGCAAAGGGGGAAAAAAGGACATAAAGTTGAGAGGGGAAATGAGGGATCTTGGAGAAACTGAAAGGTGAAGGGAGATTAGTATGATAAAAATGCATTGTACTCATCTATGAAATTATTAAAGAATGGGTAAACAAAGTAAAAAAAATTAAAAATGTAAAGCTTGTAGAGGAATAATATGTGATCAAGCTTAAAGTTGTGAGCAAGGAGAGTGCACATGACCAAGTTTCTAGGACTCTTAAAGGGATTAGCTCCAATAAACTGAAACCACTTGCTCTGTACTGGGATAATCAGAAAGGTGCCCAAGAGGAGAAGTACACCATCAAAGGTACCTTTGGGAGAATATTGTTTTAAGATGTATTACATTTGTTTATGCTGTGGAACATTTTTTTAAATGATGCCAAGATGTATTACATTCTTTAATGTTGCATTTGTTTAACTCTGTGAAAATGTGTTACTTTGCCTGATGATCTAATAAAGAGCTAAATGACCAATTGTGAGGCAGGAGAAAGAATAGGCAGGGTTGGCAGGCAAAGAGAATAAATAGAAGGAGAAATCTGGGAGGAAAAGAAGGAACGAGAGAGGAATGAAAAGGACACCAGGGGCCAACCACACAGCCACACAGCCAGCCATGGAATAAGTATGCAAGTAAGATATACAGATATAAGAAAAGGCAAAAGCCCAGAGGCAAAAGGTAGAGGGAATAATTTTTTTAAGAAATTTTTTATACATTTTACATACCAACCACAGATCCCCCTCTCATTCCTCCTTCTGCTCCTCCTCCCCCTCACTTACCCCTCCTTCCCCATCCTGTTCTTCCAAAGTGTAAGGCCTCCCATGGGGAGGCAGCAAAGCCTGGTACATTCAGTTGAGGCAAGAACAAGCCCCTCCCCCCTGCATCAAAGCTGAGCAAAGTATCTCACCATAGGTAATGGGCTCCAAAAAACAAGCTCATGCACCAGGGATAGATCCCGATCACATTATCAGGGGCCCCTCAAACAGACCAAGCAACACAACTGTCTCCTATATGCAGAGGGCCTAGTCTGGTTCCATGTAGGCTCCACAACTGTCAGACTAATTTAAAGTTAAGAAAAGCTGGCAAGAAACAAGCCAAGCTAAGGCCAGGCATTCATAAGAAATAATAAGCCTCCGTGTGTGATTTATTTGGGAGCTGGGTGGCAGGTCCCCCAAAAGAACAAAGAGCCAAAAGTGTAAGTATAAAAATCAAGCAACAACAGGTACCAATGTGTGAAAGTTCAAACTCATTTGAAAGGAAAGAGCCTAAGCTCACAATTCCAAAGGAGTTTATGTTCTTGGAAAAGTTTCCTGAGGGGCAGTATACAGAGGCTGATGTAACTGTGGTCTAAGGGGGCGAGTTCTGTTAAGTGGCGTCAGAACTTGGTAGCATTGCCTACATGGTGATGCTTTTTTCAGGTATGAAACATGTACTCATGGTATCTTGAATCATGATCCCATAGAACTGCTGAGGCTAAGAAATGTGTAGCAGGATCAGAACCTCTGCAAAGACACACTGAGGCTACTGTGTGAAGCTGTAAAGGTGAGTTCTAAGCTGCAATGGAGATCTGAAGGATGTTGGAAAATGTGGGTCTCCCTTTACTACCAGGGGAGTGGGAGGATGGTTGGCCACCAGCCCATGAGGAAAAGGAGAGCATGGTTCTGAAGGCCATGAACATGACAGAAAGAACTTTTAGGAGTCAGCTTTGGAGAGACAGCTCATTCTATTGTTCCAGGGGTAAGGTATATAAGGGTTCTTAGGGTTATGGGAGGGTAGGGCTAATTGATCATGACATAGCACCTAATTATCATGTGGATGGGAGAAAAGAGTGGGATTTGTATGATGAGTCATACAATGTTTACATGGAGAACTGTGCAGGGTCATTCTCCAAGTAAGGTCAGGCTTCTCAGCTTAGGGGCATTCTCCAATTCGGGTTAGTGGAGAAGAGGAAGCCTCACTGAGAAAGGGAGTCCTCCATTTTGCACCAAGCTTTGAGAGCTATCTGGACATGGTGGACTGAAACTTTAATAGCAGGGCTTCTCCAACAGGAAAGGCCAGATTCATGGGGTGTCCACTGCTGAAAGCAGCATTCAGGGGTGTAGCTGGAAGAAAGGCTGTGTGTTTTTCAGGTGGCAGAGATGTAGGGGTAGAGCTATGCAAGTCTTTAGAATCCCATCCAGTTTCATCAGACACACCAAACCCAAGCATGCTTGGACTTTGAACTTGGTTTAATCTGATTCTTCCCTTCTGTGCCCTCATCCTCTCCTCATTGGACAATACACTGGGAATGAAAGAATTTTTTTTATACCTCAATCCCCCATCCCCAGTGAGTCTCCTCTTTCAAGAAAGCCACACCTCCAAATCTTTCCCTGACCAATCAGCTGGAAAATGTGAGCATAGGGGGCATTCTCTTTCAAACAATCACATGAGGTAAAACTTTATAGTTTAACTCCAATCCTTGCTCACACTGGGCCTCCCTCCTGAATGTGCATGCATTGTGATTAGCCAACCTCCTGCTCCTGCTACCATGACCTCTCTGCCTGCTTCCTAGGCTTCCCTGCCATGTATTCCTCTGGAACTACGAATCAAAATGATGCCTTGCTTAAAATCAAATCAGGGTATTTTATAGCATGTAATAAATCCTAAACAACTAAAAACGTAGAGTGAGTGGTACTGTCAAATAAAATTGACTAAAAACCAATAGTAATCAATACAAAAAGAAGTGTTAATTAGTTTTTTAATCTACAAATAAGTAACTTTAGGTATTTTTCTTCAAGTAAATGGAAATTTGGAAAGGGTATACTTTAGAGTAGATAGTATTACCTTAATAATTGGAGATGATATTTTTTTTAATTTTGTTTCTTAAATGTTATTCTTTAGAGATAGAGAAAAACATGTAGGTATGCTGTTACTTTCATGAAATTCAGAAAAAATGTAACTGGAGAGAGATTTGTGTGGACCTAAATGTACATATAAGTAAAAATAGCAGCACTTGATGCATATAGACAAAAATGTGACTATTAGCTATTATGTCAATTTTTCTTTTGGTTTGAAATCTTTCAAAATAAACCCTTTATGGAACAAAAGAGAAAACAGTCAAAGTACTGTGTGTTTTGGTCCTAAATACTACCCATTATTTCTAACTCCTCCATATACATGCAGAAAAAATTAGGAGTATTTATATGGTAATGATGTTTGAGATATCCCCAGCACTACCACCAACCATTCATCAGAAAAAAATAAAAAGGATCCCTGGATTTCCTTTCTCAAAGGAGAAAATTTTAATGTTAAAAAAAATCAAGGTGAAAGCAGAAAAGTACAGTCCTGTGAAATAGCTTAAAACATTAAAAAATAATGTTTTACCATGCTGAAATACTGTGTAATGTGCATGCCTTTCGCTGTCACCCAGAGTGTGCCTTGTGTGCACCATTGGCCTTGCTCCCTCTACTTAATATCATTTGTATCTAATACTGGCTCCTTTGAGGGAGGCAACTAAGACTTATGTTATTTACTGACTTTTCATCTTTGTGCTTATGCAAAGGTTGCTTATTGAATATCTCATATTCCTCAAGCACTATTCTATACACTATGTACTGTGGACATCAGAATAAAATAAAACATAAAGAGCAAACTTTAGGATTCCAAGAGCTTTGTACTTTATTAAGTATGGAGCTAGAATAAGTGAATCAAATATTATAGGTAAACTGATAGTTGTGAGTATTATTTTAAAGTAAAGGGAATTATTATTGGGGAGGGAGTGTTTTTAGAATGATTTGTCAGAAACAGTCTCAGTTATGCTGTGATGATTCTGAAGGTCCCTGTTGGAAGGTTCTGGAAACTTTAGGAAGTGGGACACAATGGATGAATTGGGTCACTGCGAGTATCTTTGAAGGTTCTTCTGGGTTTGAGTTCCATAGTCTCCACTTCTCATCTACCAGAAGGCAAAGAAGCTGCTCTGTTCCCACTGCCACATGCACAGATCAGTCTTAACTAAACTCTCAAAATAATGAACCTCAATGTATCTTTCTTCCCTTAAGTTGTTTTTGTCAAGCATTTAGTCACAGCTATGGAAAAGCATGTGATGTGTTCCACTCTTTAAATCCCTTTCTGTTTCTCTACCCTCTTTCCTCAGTCTTTGGGTCAAATCTGCTCCCTCTCTGCCATACATGGACACTTAACATGATACTTATGACCCTTTCATACAATATAGGACAGTGTTCCTTTAAAATTCGTAATCAGTTCTGGAAACTCTCTTTGTTCACATTACATGATAACAAGAGTCCTTTTTAGGACTTTGATGCCATAGCAAATATTAGTCTACCACAAGCAACACTATAATTGTTCTAACTCAGTATGATGAAGGCAGGAGGTGGGGGAAATTGGGAATGTTTGCAAGAGATTTATTGTATAATACACCATTAAATTAATACTAGGAAGAAATAGAAAGCATAGGGTGAGGGTGCGAAAATGTGAAATAAGTCCTCTCAGATCAAAGAATATAGGCTTTCAGTGACCCAATATTTTTGTATGAGGCAAAGGTTAGAGAATGAGATGTTTTAAGCTGAGACTATAGAAGGATGACACTCAGGTAGAATGGATGAAAGAGTAATTGGAGAAGTCATTTGAGTCATTTAGGCAATTCAACAGGATTTATGGCCAAGGTAATATTACAGATACTGACATTTTACCAAGAGCAAAAAAAGTTTGAAAAGGAAAAATACCCTTTATTAACAAAAATAAGATATAAAAAGTAAAATGAAAACAAAGTATGAAATGTATTTTACTATAACTAATTTTATTTATTATTGCAGATAGTAGCATATGGACTATGATGGATTATTGTGCTGAACGCTCAGGAATCTCTGATTCATTCTGCATATCCTGCCCACAGCACAGATGACTTCTATTAACATTAAATTGTGTCCATGGATAGTTATATTTTACATTTTAACATCATTATATTATCACATGGGATTAAATCTGTTTCAAGCCTGAGACCTACTACTCAGCAGTCTTTGTATTAGGAATAGTAAAGTAACCATAGATAACATTGATAATGGACTATTATCCAGACAATCATTACCTGAGTGCAAACCATAGATCACATTGCATCGAACAGAAAAATCTACCAACTTAGAAAACACATATTTGTAAGATTAAACAATATCAATGTAGGGGTCAAGCTTGTCTAACTTTTTGACATTGTGCCAATGGTGCTATTTGCAAAATTCATACTTCAGAATTGTGCAATCAAGTCACACATGCCCAAAACAAGACATATGAAAAATCTCAGAGTTTCAGAAAACTTTATGATTTAATGCTGGGTCACATTTATATCGATTCTGGGGTTTGTGCTGTGGATATTTCTCTGTGTAAATAAAGTTCTGATTGGCCAGTGGCCAGGCAGGAAGTATAGGCGGGACAAGAGAGTAGAGAATTCTGGGAAGTAGAAGACTGGAGAGAGACACCGCCAGCCGCCGCCAGGAGAAGCAACATGTAAAGACACTGGTAAGCCACAAGCCATGTGGCAAAGTATAGATAAGCAGAAATGGGTTAATTTAAGATAAAAAGTAGATAACAAGAAGCCTGCCACAGCCATATAGTTTGTAAACAATGTAAGTTTCTGTGTGCTTTCTTGGTTGGGTCTGAGTGACTGTGGGACTGGCGGGTAAGAGAGATTTGTCCTATCTGGGCCAGGCAGGAAAACTCTAACTACAAATGGCGCCCAACGTGGGGCTCGAACCCACGACCCTGAGATTAAGAGTCTCATGCTCTACCAACTGAGCTGGTTTGTATGACCCATGAATCACAGGTTGGATGTACTGGTAGACACTAAGCTGAGGAAAATGTCAACAGTGAGAATCCACAGCAATTTTAGCCACATCTGTAGAAGTGTTGAGAACATCCAATGGAGCATTTTTAACATCTCAAGTTTTAAATAAAGTGATAAAATTTGAAAATTGTTGGAAACTGAAGAATATATCTGTTATTTGACTCATGTACATTTCAGTAATAGAATTAGAACCCAGATGCGAACTGGTTAAGGACTTTTAAAGTGGGAGATTCAAGAATCTTGCTTCCATGTTTGCCTGTGTGGTCTCCCTTCAGTTCCTAAGGAATTGTTAAAATGAGATCTCCCTTGTGAACAACATCCCACACAAATATACACAACACATATCCTGGAAGTAACATGTTCTTTCTCAGACAAAGCATTTGCTTTCCAGTTTTTATTCATCTCTAGATGAATTGGGGCATTACTCATTAGTTCTTGTGTGGCTCCAGTAGGTTTGCAAATCCTTACGCACATGTTCTAGAAGGATTTTAAAACTATATGTTACAATGCTAGATATATTCTTTACCAAATAAGGTATGTTTTCCAAAGCACATGGAAGGCATTTTATTATACAACTGTATACATCATTATTTCATATTTTTTATGCAAAAAGATTTCATACTTTCAAGAACCTTTGTAAATACTGAGCAACTGTACACAAAACTGACATTTGCATTCCTGAGAAATGCTCTGTTGGAACGTTTTCTATGTTTAAATTCTTAAGGTATTTTACTTATGTAGTGCTTCAATCTGCCTAACTGAAGACCTGGCTTTCTTTCATTTACCATTCTGAACTGCCATATTGTAATGTTGATATTGAAAAGCTATCAGTTAACTTCTATTTAGATTGCATTATCATGTTATAAAATTCAGAAGTATATATTTCAGTAGTTTTGGCAGAAAGCTTTTAAATTGCAGCAAGACAAAAGGAAAAAAAATCACTCCACTAAGTTTCCTGTTAGTATGTGAAACAGTATGCATTTTCCCATGCTATTTCATATAATGACTCTTCTCAAAGACTGGTTGTTTATGATGTATGCCCAGTTTATTAAAATGTTATGAGGAAATAAATAATACATGTGTAGAAATATCATTGAAGATGGAAAAGACTATCAAAATACCCCAAGTCTCATAGAGGTATGGTGAAGAAATAGGTAGATTAAAAATAGATGCTCAAATAACTATTTGAAGGGAAAATTCAATCTAATTTTGGGCATTCTATAAATTGTCTTATACTCAGTCATTATAAACACCTTACAGCATATAAGTATTTGTACTATAGTTCATCATCTCTACCAACTTATTAAATCAATAAAACTGATATAAAGAACTTTTATCTAGGGGCTAGAGTGACGGCTCAACAGTTATAACCTTGGCTGCTCTTCCAGAGGTCCTGAGTTCAATTCCCAGCAATCACATGGAGGCTCATAACCATCTATAGTGGGGTTTGATGCCTTCTTCTGGCATAAAGTTGTGCATGTGAATAGAGCACTCATATACATAAGATAAATAAGTAGTTCTTTAAATATATTTTTTTAAAGAACTTGTATCTAGGTGTGGGAATAGGGTGGCCTCACAATGAATCATATGAGTTTGTGACAATTCTGTATCATCATTTAGAGTAGACTGTACCCCAGGACCCAGTAGGCCATGAGCCACATCTGCTTCTGAGATGAGACCTTGGAAAGAAGATGCTTTGAGCTCTAATAACTGACATGATGGTCTCTGCAGAAGACTAGAGAACAATAAGAAAGAGAATAGGTTGCCTTTTCAGTCATAATGTTTTAAATAAGATTAAATGCAACCACTGAGGAAACATTTCTGAAAGATTTTCATTCATAAATAGTGTTTCCTGAAATCTTTTCAAAGCTGTTGAAAAGTGAATAATGACTAATCATTTACTATTGAATGGTGTTGCTTAATGACTATGAAATAACAAAGTTCATTTTAAATACTTAAGAAATAAGTAAAAATGACTGGGAAGAAACTTGTTTGTATAATTTCCATAATTAACTTAAATTCTTTTTGAAACTTTGCTCAAAGTATTTTTACACTAAAAAATAATTAGCAAGTCAATAGAAATCTATAACTTGTAGAACCTATTCTCAATCCCACTAATCTTTTAGTTACTACTTTTAGTTGCTGGAAAATAAAGCAATTTAAATACTATATAGAGCACAGTTGCTGTCATGAGCAGCAGTGTCATCCTCTACAACCAACTGAAGAGTACCATCTTCCACAGCCAATTGAAGTGCATCAGCTACTATAGACAGATGAAAAGCTGTTGTCACACGTGCTGGTATCCTTTGGGGAAGTCAAATTTGTCTTATCCTCAAACTTTCCTCTAATTCTTTATTCAAAGTGAGCTCACTTACAGTTCCAAAATAAAGATATTGAGTGGTTAAGGTGCATAACTCTTGGAAAAAGCTACAGGTCCAGGAGATGGGGCAATGGAGTTGACTCATGGTAAGTTGCATAGGCTGGGAGAAGCTTACAACTCATAGTTGAAGCTGTAGACCTTAAGAGAGAACAGAAATTGACTCAGATTAAGGCAACAGGCAGAGGTAGAGGAAGAGCAAAGCTGTTATACAACTTTTGAAGGAAGCTCTGGACCCAGGGAGGAAACTAAAGTTGACCCAATGTGAGATACTCCAGTTTGCAGATCCTACAACACCTGGCAAAAGCTGTAGAAACAGATAGGAGGTCATAACTAATATAGGCTGAGACACCCTGGCACACAGAGACACTAAACAATTGTGGGGAAACTATAGAAGAGCTGGCCCAGGGTAAGTTATCTAGTGTGGAGAGTCACACCACACAGACAAGTCAGGGGTGTGTGTTGACCCTTGAATAGTGCAGATAGTAGCTGACTCTCAGAGAAGACCAAAGATATAGTAAATGAAACTTCAGTCCTACTACAACTTAGTAATATCCTAAACAATGCAAATATTTCCTCTGAGAAAAGAAAGGTGACCTGAATTTCAAAAAGAAAGATTCAGCCAATAAACTAACTTTAGGTGTGTATGTCACCATGCAATAATAAAAAAATATATGAAAAACCAAGGACAGATGTATTCTTAAAAAAAAATTAGCCATTCTGTAATAACAACCTCAATGAGAACTTCTTGGATGAAATCCCAGACAAAGAATGATGATATCTGTGCCCAAATAATGTAAAGAAGATATGAATGGACAATATTCCAAGAGGAAAAACTCATAGAGCTAAATGAAATAAGGAAATCAATAAAAGGTATAAAATAGAATTAAATAAAGACATAGTAATATTTTCAAAAGCCAAACTGAAATGATCCTGGAAATGAAAAACACAATATGCCAAATAAAAAGCTCAGTGGAAAGCTTCACCAGTAGAATAGAACATGAGAAAAAAAAAGAGTATTAGTACTTAAAAAACAAGGTAGAGGAATTAGACACCCAGTAAAGTTCAACAATAATATTTTCAATTATGAATTGAACTTGGGAAAGCTTTTTAACACTATGAAAAGATGACATTTTAAAACTCATAGTCTTAAAATAATACCGTACCAAAGACACAAACTATTTTCAATAAAATCACGTAGGAAAATTTCACAAATTTAATAGAAAAAGGTGTATATTTATGTAAATGAAGCCACTAGAACACAAAATGTGCAGAACCACATGAGAATTTCCCTGTGACATATTATAGTTAAAACACTAAAGATGATGGAGGTATTTATTGCACAAGCTTAAGTTAGTCAATAATACAACAAGGAGAGGGTAGATTGACTATGCTCCAGTGGACCACCCCCACATCCCTGTTGTATATAGGCAGCATAAACTGGATATGATAGATTATAAAATAAAAACAAGACAAAGACATGTAGTTAGAGTGAGGTGGATTTGCAAGGACTTAGGGAGAGAGATGAGGAGTGCATATGATTAAAATACATTGTATGAATGATGCATTATGATATTCTCAAACAATAAAAATATTTAGATAGAGAGAGAGAGAGAAATGAGAGAGAGAGAGAGAGAGAGAGAGAGAGAGATGGCGCCCAACGTGTTGGCAAGAGTTTCCACCTAAAACTCGACAAAATAAGATTCTAAAACGGAACTAAAAACAGCTTTCTAGTTGTCTGTCTCAAGTTAGCAGCAGCCTGCTAGTTTGAGCTACTATGGCAGGTTCCTGGTGTGCATCTGACCTACAGTGTGGCAGGAATGAAGAGTCTACAAGCGGCACTTAACTCTGCTGCTTGGTGGATTTAGCCTTTGCTAGTTTAAAAAAAAAGTTTCTGGGCTATGCACTGCTTTGGTAGAATTGCTTCTGATAGTTGATGGTACACATGCCTCCAGACCCAGAGCTGGCGATAAACTATACCACCGCCATGTTGGGAAGCTGAGGTGGGTGGAGCCAGCAGCCACAGTGGCATTTCAGTCTTACAAAGATGGATATTAAACAGAGAATCTGGTTTGTGTTGTCTTTGGGATTTTTAACTACAGAAAAAGATTTGATAGTAAAAGCTGTTGAGTTAAACGAATATGTAAATTTTAAAGGTACCTTGACTTCAAAATTTGGATATAAGGATATGTTGCTTTGGAAAAGGTTCTCTGCTTTTGTTTCCACAGAAAGCCAGAGGCTATGGGTTTGTTCCAGATTAAGATACATCAGGTTTGATCAGCCAAGACCACCTGAAAGGTCTCCAATGACACCATGACCCAGATGATCCAACATCCAGAATGGTTTCAAGGCAACTGGCTCAGAGGTTTACCCTCAAAGACTACTCCATAATCCTAAAATTTTCTTTGTGTCTCCATAAGATACAGCGCCTTCATCCAGTAGGAAGTAGTAAGAAAAACTACACCCAATTTCCCAAAATTATCAAGCTGGCTTTGGAGATGGAATTGGCTCACTCCTTCTCTAAACCCAGACATATTGCTAAAAAAAAAAAAATGGTTAAGAGATTTTTGTGTCCCAAATCAGAAAAGCCCTCTGGTGTGGGACATTAAAAAAACAATATTTTTTATTTAAAACAGCTTGATTTTAAATGCAATCTCTTTATAAAGAAAAAAAAGGGCATATGATATAGATATAGGATGAAAGGGTAGATTAATGAACTTTTAAAGAACAACAACTTGTTTAAAATGTTTTACATTGCTATAGATTTTAGTCTATTGATACAAACTTAAAGTTAATTTTGTTATACTGTATATATATTTCTACTCTCATTGAGGTATTATGTTTATACAACTCATTTAGATTGTAATGGATAATTAATAAATACAGATCAATTAGTCTTCCATGATAGTCAAACTTATAGTCATGTTAAGTTTTCTAGGTATACACAGATATATTTCAGATAGACAGGTAATCTTCAAACACTTCAAAGGGCTACAGAATATGGCATTTAAAATATTTTTAAAATTTAGACTTTCTGGACAGTGAGACATGTCTGCTCCTGGCAGCACCAATTTACTTTAGAGAGGAGGATGGGCATTGAAGAAACTTCATATCTTATCTTCAACTTGGCAAAAATAGCCATTTGGACAAGAAACTGTTCTTGCCTGGACTGCTTGGTCAACTGGACATGCAGGACCCATAGAAAGGTGACCACTAAACTTTGCTTGACAAAATGGTCTTTCAGGTTCCTGCTTCGTAGAGGAAACTGCCAGACATTCTATAGGACACTGAGAGAAGTGACTGAGAGACTCTAGCCCTGTGGGCTGAAGACAAATGCCCCAACTTTACAAAGGAATATTTGGTGACTGTCCAGGCTGCCAGTTGCTTACATCCTTCTCCCAGTTCTCAGGTAATAAATAATATATCCTTCTGAGGTCTTTGATGTGGTTGAAGACTAGATAGTTAAAATTTCCTCAGTTATGATAAAAGATAAGTTAGATATAAAACCTTAGACTCACAAATATAGGATAGATAAAATATTTTGTTTAATTTTGCCAAAACAAATAGACTAGATATTATAACTATAATTCTTGCTTGATAATTGTTTTGTTATATGTAATTTTATTATGGAAAAGTTAAAACCTTCCTTTAAAAAAAAGAAAAAGAAAAGGGGAAGTGCTGTGGATATCACTCTGTATAAATAAAATGCTGTTTGGCCAGTGGCCAGGCAGGAAGTATAGGCGGGACAAGAGAGTAGAGAATTCTGGGAAGTGGAAGGCTGGGTGAAGAGAGGTACCACCAGCCGCAGTCATGACAAGGAGGATGTAAGGTAATTGTAAGCCACAAGCCACGTGGCAAAGTATAGATTTATAGAAATGGGTTAATTTAAGATAGAAGAAGTAGATAACAAGAAGCCTGCCACGGCCATACAGTTTGTAAACAATGTAAGTTTCTGTGTGTTTACTTGGTTGGTTCTGAGTGTCTATGGGCCTGGTGGATGAGAGAGATTTGTCCTGACTGTGGGCCAGGTAGAAAAACTCTAGCTATAGATATAGATATTAAAACTTACAAAAAAGAAGTGATAAGTCGGTTTTAAAGAAAGCTAGGTCCGTCAAAATAACATTTGAGTAATCCATATTTAAGCCAGATGGATCTGGAAAGATGTACTCCTTCTGACAGACCACAGTAGAAAGCTGAGACTACTTTTACCCTGGAAAATTATTAAAGAAGAAATTAAAATTTTTGTAATACTAACAGATTAAATCATGGTCTGAACACTAAGTCATCTACATAAAGAATACTAGAAGGAATCTTTCATTCTACAAAGAAGGATAAACACACCCAAGAGACCATGTGGGACAAATAAATGTTGTCAGGAGAGTTGAGCAGAAGGCGTCAAAAGTGAAACAAAAACAATTTTTCTCTGTAATCAGGACCATCTCTGTCCCTAGACCACAAAACTGGTAACTCCCTGGGCAGAAAAAAAAAACTGGTTGGTTGAATTCATCCCCAAAACATCCTATATAAACTGCTGTGCTTGGTCAATTGAGAGTTGTTCTCTCCACCCTGGTAGAAGGAGCTACTCTCCTGGACTCCTTATTCCCAATTAAATTTCTTTTTCAAAAGTGAAAAAAAAAGTCTACAAAAACACCACAAAATCAACAAAATGTCTAGAATTAATATGTAGTGTTCAGTAATTAATCTAAATATCAAAAAAAAATCTCACTCTATAAAAAAAATAGCTAGCAGAATACTTTAGAAAACAAGATTCTTCTTTTTCTGCATCCGAAAATATACCTCACTGTTTAGGACACATACCACCTTCAGTCAAAGGGGCTGAAAAAGGTATCCCAAGCCAATGAAAATGAGAAATAAGCAGGCATATTTATTTCAATATCTGACAAAATGGAATCCAAACCTAAACTTGTCAGAGAGATTAAAGAAGGTGTATTTACACTCATTAAGAAAACAATTCATCAAGAGAAAATTACAATTTTAAACATATATGCACCAAACACAGGTTCACTCAGTTTCATAAAACAAATAGTTCTAGATATAAAGCCATAGATTAATCACAACACAGTGACAGTGGATGACTTCAATACCCCACTCTCACTAATAGATAGATTACTAGGATAAAATTTAAACAGAGAAACACTGGAGTTAATTAAATGACTTCATTAATCAAATGGGTCTAAGAGAAATCTAGAGAATATCCCATCCAAGCACTAAAGAATACACATTCTTCTCAGCAACCCATGGAACTTTTACCAAGGTTGATCACATATTAGAACACAAAGTAAGGATCAACAAAGAGAGGAAAATTTGAATGACATGCTGTAGTTTATCTGACCATGAAAGAATACAGGTAGATATCAGCAGCAATAAAGATTACAGAAAAGGTGCAAATTCATGGAGTCCAAACAACATATTTGTCACTGAAGAAATCAAGAAGGAAATTTAAAAAATATTTCTAAAATTGAATGCAAATTAAAACAATAAACCAAAAATCTATGGTGCACAATGTAGGTAGACCTAAGAAAGTTTATAGCAGTAAATGCTTGCATAAAAATAACAGAGACCAGGTATGGTGGCACATGCCTTTAATCTCAGTACTCAGGACATAAATGCAGGTGGACCCCTGTGAGTTCAAGGCCAGACTGATCTACACAGTGAATTCTAAGCCAACCAGGACTACATAGTCTAACTCTGTCTCACAAAAGAAAACAAGAACAATAAAAAGCAAAACCCAGAGAGAACACAAATTAAATTCAACTTTAGTTTAATGATATGCTTTAGACCTTAGAAAAACAAGAACAAACCAAAATCCAAAACACTAAATGGAGAAAAATAATCAAAATGAGGGTGGGACTAGAGAGGTGGCTCAGCAGATAAGAGCATTTCCTGCTCTTTCAGAAGATCAAAGGTCAGTTCCCTTCACCCACATTGGGTGGCACATTATTGTTCTTAACTCCAGTGCCAGGGGATCTTATCACCCTCTTGAGGTCTCTGCAGGCACCCACACACATATGGCATACACTCACACAGACATGTACACATTCACATAAATACATGTAATACAATTAATAAAAAATTTAATATAGGACAGAAATTAATGAAGTAGAAGTTTAAAAATGGGAATTGATAAAATGAAAATTTGTTTCTTTGAAAGGACGAACATGCATGACAAACTCTTAGTGAAACTAACAGAAAGACAGAGAAGACACAAATTAACGAAATTAGGAAGAAAAGGGAGATCCTTAACTCTCACATTTCACAAAACTCAACCATCAATGGATTCCACATAAGACCCGATACTGTGAAACTGCTAGAGGAAATTTTATTAACTTAAAGGCACAGGTAAGGATTTTCTGAATAGGATTGTAGTCGCTCAGAATGTAAGACCAACAATCAACAAACAAGATCTCATGACACTAAAGAGCTGCTATATGGGAAAGGAAACTGTCACTCAAGTGAAGAGGCAGACCACAGAAGGGAGAAAAATCCTTGTCAACTGCCCATACCACACAGGATTAGTGTCTAGAATACACAAAGACAACAATTTACACAGCAAGAAAACAAATGATGCAATTAAAAATGGACTATGGAACTGAACAGAAAGTTTTCAAAAGAAGAAACATCAATGGCTAGAAGAACCTTCAGAAGGGTTTACTTCCCTTAGCCGCAGATTAAAACTACTTTAAGATTCCATTTCATTGCAGTCAGAATGGCCAAGATCAGGAATACCAAGGACAACAAATGACAGCTTTGATGTGGGGAAAAGGGAGGCTTTGTACACTGTTGGTGAGAGTAGAAACTAGGAACATCACTTATTCTAGTTTGTTTTTTATTACTGTGATAAACACCATGACCAAAAGCAACTTGTGGAGGAACAGGTTTATTTGGCTTACTCCATGTCACAGTTCATCACTGAGGGAAGCCAGGGCAAGAACTGGAGCAGGAGCTTAGAGGTTGGAACTGAAGCAGAGATTGTGGAGAAACGGTGTTTACTGGCTTGTTCTCCATGTTTTGCTCATCCTGCTTTGTTATAAAGCCCCCAGGACCACCTGCATCAGTGCACAGTGCTGATCCCAGAAGACATGGATTATTTAATGAAAGCCCCCAGTACCAGACACGGTCAGGGAGGCTCCTGAGAACTCCAAACTGGCACAGGCTATTGGCATTGTTATTGGCTGCTCAACATAACTAGATGGTAAGACCATATCACAAAAGACACCCACACTATCAGGTTGTAAGATATATAAAAATCAGTATTGAACTGATGAGGACACTTCCTCCTTGCAGGCTACCTTTTATAATGCCAGAAAGCATTTTACTGGCTGTTGGCAGAGAAAAGGTAGTAATGATCTTACTCAATGATGGATTGGGCATGCTATAATACCAAGTTTCCATGCAAGATGTGCAAACTAATGCAATAGTTGTATGTCTGTTGTGAGGGTAAATAAACTGTTTCAACATTATATTTGAGGTCTGCTACGTTGGAGGGAATCCATGCCTGGTACTGTAAATCTGATCAAATCTATGGCTGAAAGTCATATGCTCTAGGAGTAACCTACTACTGTTATTGTGCTAAATGGTCCTTCTGTCAAACTTCCTTTTAAATGCTGTTATTTATAACCATAGATCTATGCTGTTATCAACCTTTCTGCAGGGCACAGTGATCAATGAAGAGACTAATAACTGGCCAAAGTGCTGTGAACAAGTGACTGTGAGAATTCAGACTTAGTTGGACATCTATATCATTTCTCCCACTAAGGCTCAGTGAACACCATTGTTGTGGAATATTATTTTAAGATGTATTACATTTGTTTATGCTGTGGAACATTTGTTAGTGATACAAAGATGTGTTGCATTCTTTTATGTTGCATTTGTTTGACTCTGTGAAGCTGTGTTACTTTGCCTGTCTAAAACACCTAATGGTCCAATAAAGAGCTGAATGGCCAATAGCTAGGCAGGAGAAAGAACAGGTGGGGTTGGCAGGAAGAGAATAAATAGAAGGAGAAATCTGGGAGGAGAAAGGAGCAAGGAGTAAGTAACAAGGAGAGGAGGGTACTGGAGGCCAACCACACAGCCATCCAGCCACCCAGTAAGCCATGGAATAAGAGTCAATGTGAGATTACAGAAGCCAGGAAAAGAAAAATCCTAGAGGCAAAAGGTAGGTGGGACAATTTAAAGTTAGAAAAGCTGGCTAGAAAAAAAGCCAAGCTAAGGCCGGGCATTTATAGTTAAGAATAAACCTGCATGTGTGATTTATTTGGGAGCTGGGTGTGGGCCCCACAAAAAAGCCAAGGCAGAAAAGAACAAAAACAAACAACAACACACCATGGAAGAGCAGTCAGAAAGAACATAAGAGCCAGAGGATGGTAAGGAGTGTTGTGATATTCTGTCTTCCTGACAAGACACAACTCTCATTACCTACTCATTACCTCATAGTGGCTATGGTTCCCTGTATAAGACCCAAATAAAATAAGCTAGTGCAAATTCAAGCATGGGCAGAGGGGGGGCTCATAAGGCTCTGGCCCTAGACTTAGAGCTATTGGCAACAGGTGGCTGCTGAGGGAGTATGTGGATGCTTCTAGGTTGTCTGTGTTCCAGTTGCTGGAGCCTTCTGATTGGACATAAACAAACTAGAGCTCCATCACTCAGGAAAACCTCCAGGTGAGTAGCAAGTCACTTCTTAATCTACTTGTTACAGAATCAGGAAACACTCTTGTCCAAAGCTGTCCACTCACTTACCCGCACTCACATGCACTGTTAAAAAGCAGTTGCCTTCAAAACTTCAAGAAATCTATGAAAAATTCCTAGTCATAGTTTCCAGGTCATCCTTTTAATCCAAGAACCTTAAGTCAACAAAAATACTTCTAACTTTTAAACTTAAAAAATATTTTCGATATTATCTTTTATCAACTTTCTTCCAATTTGAAGGACAAAATTTGCATAAATTGCTCTCTCCACATCTTACCTGTGACAGTAATTTATAAACAAAACCCCAGGTTGGCAGGTGATGCAGAAGTGCCACTATTTGTGTGCACAGGGATTAAAGGGCAGTAGTTTTCTCCCACAGTTGCTGGAAAGAGATACAATTTTAAATCCTGCTCTTTACTTTGTTTCCCTCTCTCAGTACAGGCAGGTCTCTCCCCCTCACATCTTTAAGAGTTTACCAAGTGTTGGCTCATCATGAAATCCTCAATTCTCCTCTCAAAATAAACTAGAAGTGTTTGTTTTCGTGTAACATTTTAGACAAAGATAATTCTTATTTAGGATGACTTTTAGGTTCTGGAATAAAATGATTTTAGGTAAATTAGTTGGTTAAATTACTATTATTGTGTTCATAAAAGCTGCTAAACATAACCAGTTCCTAAGAAAAATGCTAGAATATATATATAAATTTTTCCTCAGATATTTCAGAAATTTGGCCTAGAATAGATATCTATTTCTTTTAAATTGCAACAGAATTAAATACCAAGAATGACTAATGTATGTATGAGTCTTTAATAATACTGAAATTTACATAAACTAGGCTTTCCAATTGCTTAAAGTGATAAACATCCAAAGATAATCTGAGCCACATCTGTCTTGTTTCTCCTATGAATCTTGGAACATGAGTAAGCACTACCCAATGCCAAGCTACAAACTGCTTTCTTTTTACTCTTAAATATGTTTGTTGAGCAAATGTGCCTCTCCCTCCCAGAGCTAGTGGAGGGCCCCAGCTCAGCTCAGTTGCCACTAGAACGGGAGGAGTTATTTAAACATGAGAAACAGAGCACTTGCAAATGACAAATCTTTGTCCGTGTTTTCAAGCATGGAGGCAAACATTGGCAGCAAACACCAGCAGCAATGAAAAGAATCACTTGGAATTTACTTTATTTTCCCTTTATTTAGAATCAGTAAGGCAGTATTCAGTGCAGTCATAGAGAGACAACTACAGCAGGTCCATGCCTCCTGCTGGCAAATGCAGCCCATCTGCCCTCTGAGAGAGGCTCTCAGGGACATTCTACTCCACCCACCATGGGGAGAGAGAGAGACAGAGACAGAGACAGAGAGAGACAGAGAGACACTATGTTCTTCCTCCCCAAAGCACCAGCTCTCTGTTGCCTCTACACACACACACACACACACACACACACACACACACACACGCTCAAGGTGGGGGATGGATTCCTTTATACTTTCTATCAATGTTTGCTAATTCAGAGAGAGATTTGAGAAATTCCAGTATCTTTCCAAACAGTAGGCTTTTGTTTGTTTTGTTTTCGGCAATGCTACATTTTTGTTTACTGAATAAAATCGTAAATCACGTGTTATGTAACATTCTCATGTTATTTTGTAAAGAAACATTTAATCCTCTGTTAACGGCTCCTTTGGATTATTAAAGGTTGCCTTATATTTGAACAACACTTTATACCTTATGAAAACCATATCACATACAATCTACTGTGTCTCTAATAACAGCCCCCATACAAGGCAAAAAGAGAAATGTCCAATAATCTCCCTTGAAAACCCAAGAGTGGTGCAGCTCTGACTCACCTGATTGCCACCCTAGTGCTATCTGGTCCAGAAAACTGCCCTTCTTGCAGTGTCTTTTGGTGCTTGTTTCCTGTGAATCTTCTAGAAAGTCTTTCCATGTGATAAAGAAAACTCAGAGCAGAATACGGTGGTTTATACAGGCATTTACATGTAGGAACATATAAACTGCAAAATAATAGCTTTGTGTTTCAGCACAGCAGGAATGTATGTTAGAAACCACAATGCCTGCAAATATCAGTGTCTCCTCAAAAATAGTACCAGTCCTTGGGTGGTCAACAACTGCCACATTTAGTTTGTTTTCTTTACAATAAGCAGTGTGGTATGGGTCTAAGTGGCCATCTCAGAAGAATGAACATTGCTGTGGAGAGGGCTGTTTAGGGTCAATTTGATTGTGTGTGATCAGCAAGCATGTGTGTAACTATTAGAACTTTAGTACTTTTCCTATGGTGTAAATTTTGCTTTCCTTACCTCATTTTGCCCTTCAGAGAAGGAATCCTTTAATGAAATGGAGATCTGTCCTGCCCCTTTGTGACTACTTTTCCATTTGGTGTTCAGTCAACTGTGCATTTAATACAAACATTGCTTCAGGATTTCCGAGCAGATAAGAAGCTGGTATTAGGGTGCAGAGCTGAGAGAACCTGAACACAGGTAGCCCAGTGAATTTAGCTGGTGAATAATTATCATGATGAGTATAATTAATAATTATCTTGTGCCAGTGGAGAATTGTACTAATTGGTAATCTCTTCTCTTAAAAGTCCTAATATTTTATTTCTGCTTATTGCTAACTATCAAGTGGAATGTTAATGGAAACGTGGGTGACTGGTTTTGTAATAATTATTGCTGTAATCACATTCGGCAGCTAACCTCTAATTAAAATAAATCAGATGATGTAGAGAATTGGCTACAGAGTTGTGTTTCTAATAATGTATCTTATTTGGAAAAATTATTTTCTCCCACAGAAAGCTTTTAAAGATCAGATTAAAAACTATATGGCTATATTGCATTTCTAAGGAGATGTTTTCTGTGGCAATATGTAGGTTATTGCATATTCATATCATAATGGAGTTTTAGGAAAACATGCATTAGCATGTAATAAATGCCACCATTTTAATGGAATTATAATATTCTTTCTTTGCAATTATGTGCAGGTCAGTCTTGGATGTTCAGCGGGTAATGAATATATGTATGCAAACCTGGAATTTCTTGCTGAGTTCTTAAAAGTAATCAGAGAAATATATCTATATGTTTTTTAAAACACTGAGTTGTATGATTAAGGAATGATCATTTTTTCTTTATATTGCTGAGAATTTTCAAAAATCCTATGTTAATATGTACATATGTTAAATATTTTTATATGAGTATATGGATATGCATGCATAAATGTGGGTTTACACACATATGTATACATGTATATATGTATATGTATATATGAACAGATATGATCCCAAGTATCTGTCCAAATTATCTTTGGTGGTGAATGATCATCACACATCATCAAGTGAAGGCACAGATGCTGGTAATAACTGCACACATGTCTATCTTCATGTCGATAGACATGAAGACAGAAAAATCTTCTAAAATGACAAATTTGGATGATAATTTGTACTATTGCCTGATCTTGCATCTCCCTAATGCACAGCCCATTTTCATTCATTTGGTCAGAAAGCCTTTTCTGGAAATGGATAGTTAGGAAATATTTAATCTTTGTGGGTCATACAATGCATTGCAATATTCAATTCTCTTCTAAAGCACTGGTAACAACACATAAAAGAATGTGTGGGTGTGTTCCAATATGTCTTTGCTTATTAAAACAAATGATGGGCTATATTCAATCAATAGTACATAGTTTGACAACCTCTGATATATTAAATCCTGTTCATAAGCATTTTGTGTGTATCAAATGCTATTCTGAATGTAAGAAGCATAAAAGTCAATAAGAAATAAAACTTCTTTTGTCATCTTCCACTCTATTAATTGCAAAAACCATTTGTTGTGATATGCTCAGGGATACAATGGGGAATGAGTTTAATTTTCCTTGACTTGTTTAGGTTCAAAGTTTGAAGAGTTAGATACTTAGGTCAGTGGCAATTATTATGAGCTAGTTAACATACTGGTCATCAAAGCACCTAGAAAAGTTTGAGGAGTAAAGTAGTGAAGAACACAAACTGTTGAGTAATTTTTCATCCAGGTGGCACCATTTTTAGATGTTCAACAATAGTTCTATTGGCAGGCAAAGTCTTGTGGAAAACTAAGGCATGGTTGAGATCCAGTTGATGTCCAGGAAGAACACCAATGCATAAGTAAGAGTTAATGACAACAAGCTTGAAAAGTTGGTTTGGAGTAGACTGGGGAGACCCTGCTTCTACCTTAAATACTAGATTTTGTTTCTGACCACTAATGTAGAGAACAAGGAGCTTTGTAGAGCATTAGAATGCGTGAAATGGCATGATAGCATCTAATAAAAGAGGAATGGCTATGGAGATAATGCAGAAAATTGGATGGGGAAGGAATGCTTGGCAGGACTACAAGTCAAAGCCACAGCTCTGAGTGAAATAAAACAATATTTTAAGGACCTGGGCTAGCTTGCTGTTTAGGGTTAGACAGAATGAGAGCTTCACAAAAATTCTTCTACACTTTAGAATATAAAAAAGCATTGAAACATCTTGGCCTGAAATAACTCATCCTGGTAAGTTAGCTTGCTACCCAGGCTGCTGTATACAGATTATTGAAAAGTAACTAAAGTAATTGTCCCTGGAATAAATAAAGGCAATGAGACTGAGGATGAGTTCAGTTTATCTGTAATGTTTTATGATTTCTTATTTTAAAATGATTTGAATGAAACATCAAAATTGGTAGATCTACCTGGGTTTATTCTTTAATCAGAGTCAGATTTCTTGGAGGCAAGAAATAAATTTTCCAAATAGTTACATTTTGAGAACATACCAGTTAATTTCAAGCCAACTTGCTGTCACATGCTCTCCAAATTTGTGTTTATTTGATTTATGTAATTATATAGGCATGTTTTAAGTATTTAGTAAAGTATAAGTATAGACATATTACTTAATATACAACATTTTTAAATTAAGCATTGCTCTTCAATTGAAGATTCAGTATAATAAGAAACTTTTAAGGTCAAATTTTGACCAGTAGTATTAACATGTAACAATTAATGATAAAAAGAAGTCATGAATTTGAAAAAGAACAAGAATGGGCATATGGGAGGGTTTGGAGAGAGGAAACAGAGGAGAGAAATATTGTAATTATAATCTCAAAACAAAAAAGTCAAAAAGTTGCAACTTTACTCAATAATAAGGACAATGCTTTGAAGCTACTGAGGAATGCTTCATTCATAGAGTGAAGAAGATTTCTGCCCAAATCCTGGAGGATTCGGGGAATTTTGAGCACAGACAAATTAGCCCACATGAATACCAAGCAAAAGGCAAAGAATCTTCTCACCAAAATCATGCCATCTGAGAAAAGAGAGCAGACCCTTGAGAGAACTGAGTCCTGGACATCTGTTCCCCACTTTGCTTGACATTTCATGGAGGCTGCTCTTTGTTTTCTTCCCTTGGAGATCATGCAGGAATCAACTGCCAAGCATGCCTTACACCTCCATGCCATCTAATTATAGCCTGCAACACTCCAGAGTGCTGACGGTGCTGAGCTATTGACTCTTGACACTCTCTAAAGCTCTTAATTATCTTTTCACATAAGCCCCTTTCAGACCTGTCAACTTCTTTGTATTGTTTATGAAGAGAAAAAAAAAGCATATGAAGATTTCAGGACTACAGGCCTATGCAGTCAGAGCAAGCTCACAGTTAAACTGTGAGAGCACTCCTGTCAGCTCACACACAGGCAAGCCAGGGGTGTGCAACACAGATGTAGGGACTGTCTTGATTCCACTTTTCAGTAGGAATGAGTAAACTTAGGCAAAGTGAAATGAAGTCCAACTTTAATCAACATGGCTCTTAAGCACTGTTAACCTTTTCTTCATTCAAATGTGTATCACACATACATGCACACACAAGTGCATAATGCAAATACACATAGACACACCAAACCTATAAACAATGGTTAAAATAGCTTGTAGAATTTTGTTCAAACCTCAATTTAAAAAAAAATGTTATCATTATTTTATGTGTGTGCCTGATGTGTATATGTGAGCACATGTGACACAGCATTTGTGCGGGGCTCAGAGGACAACTTTGTGTAGGCAATTCTCTCCTTCCACCTTTAACTAGGTTTCAGAAATTGAGCAGAGGTCACCAGACTTTTACATCAAATGTCTGCCCACTGAGCCATCTCACTGGCCCCTAAACCTCAGTTTTGAACTCATTATGTGGTTAGGAAATTTCTAAGAATTTTCCTTTGCTGGTGTGAGTAGCTAAAGTCAAGTTAAGTAGACCACTCATGCCTTCAACCATGCCAGGCCTTTGATTCTAATTTCAGTCTTTTCCTCACTTGTTCTTTTATGCATCTTCACCTTGTTGAAATACTCAAAGCAAACAGAATCAAATCTGATACTAAAATGAACAGCACAGATTATGAAACTTTTCTTATTAAACAGGAAAACAGTGAAACTCAGCAAATGTTCAGGATCGCACATACCAAATGCTTAGGCATAGAAGTGTAAGTGAGAACAGGAGAGAGAAAAAGAAAAGTCAGTGGTCAGAGGAACACTCAGCATTTAAAAGGCAAGGTTTTTGAATTATAGGATAGATTTTAATTCAAACATATTTTCTCTCAGATGGTGGTTTTAATTCCATTTACCAGAGACAATGTTTTAAAACATAGCAAGAAGCCTTATCTAAATTAACAGTGTTAGTAATAGACTCCAGAATAAAATCCAGGTCCTTTCGATGGCCAAAGCAAGGCCCTCTGCACAGTAGAAACACTATATAAAGTAAAAGGTTCCATGCAGACTGAGATCAAGGCACAGTTCAGTGTCTCACTGTGTGCTCCTAAACATGTTATCTTGGTCCTGGGAAATCAGTTTCTAGTCAGTATGTTTAGAAGGATGGCACGTACGTAGCTCATAAGCTTGCTACAAAGTCCAAATGTGGAAATCCATGTAAAGAGCATGCAACACTGACTTCCATAGTTTTGAGCCTTAACAGCTTTCATCAAAATCTTGCTGGGATTAAGAGAAAAAAAAAAAAGACACAGAAGTATACATGAATAAAAGTCTCAAAGAATAAATTTATTTATCTATCTATCTATTTATTTATTTATTGGTTTTTCGAGATAGGGTTTCTCTGTGTAGCTTTGCACCTTTCCTGGATCTCGCTCTGTAGACCAGGCTGGCCTCAAACTCTCAGAGATCCACCTGCCTCTGCCTCCCAAGTGTTGGGATAAAAGGCATGCAGACACAGAAATCACAATAAAGTGACCAAACTAATGCACCTTATCTTATAATTGCATTAGCAGTTGGTTCCAAATAAAGATAAACCCCACCATCATAATAACAACTATGGTCACTCATATTACACTAAAATAAGAATCAAGGGACTAGTCAGCTGAGGACCTGGGTTCCATTCCCAGCACCCACATGACTGTTCACATCTATGGAATTTCAATCACAAGGGATCCAGCACCGTCTTCTGGCTTCTGCTGGCATTGCACAACATGGTCATAGACATGACATACATGCAGGCAAAATACCAATATACATATAATAAAAAATAAAAGGCTTTAAAAAATCAAATCACAACAATTTTAAGAATGGATGCAAAATTCTAAGCTTGTCATAATTGCTTGCTTCTGAAAGATATCTTTTATAAAAAGCAGTGAGACATCAGGCACATTCTAGTACTGCTGGGTCCAGATGGTCTGCAGTTCCTTTTTTCAACACAAATTCTGACTGACAAATTCATCCAGTGATTGCAGAAAACTTCAGGCATAATATAAAGCCTACGAGGAATATCCTCCAGTTCAACACAACTTCACAAGGCCATGTAAGAGCAGAAGAAGAACTCAGATAAGGGAGTCAAAGGTATTTCACTCAAACTCTACTTGTAATATACTATCTCTAGTAGCTATCCTAACAATATATAAACAGCAGTGTGGAAAATAAAAATTATTCATTCTTGAAGTAAGCCCAGCATCTTATGTCACCCTCTACTATCACCCTCCTTCCCAGGTTCCTGTGATGCCCACAGCCAATGGTGATACTGGCCATGGCTTACAACTGCTTCTTAATAACTCTCTAAAAATAGTGCCTCCAAAAAGCTTCTTTTTGTGGTGTTAAGTAGATTGGATTTATAGAGACTGTGGTATAAAAAGGTCTATGAGAATATAAATAATACCTGGAACAGGTGGGAACCAGATATATACAGTTAAGGTCCACAGAAGGAACTGGAAGATATTCATCTCACAAATGAAATGTTTCAATATTCTATCTCAAATAAATGTTGCAGAATTTAGAATGAGTTTTATTTATTTTTATTGCATGTGCATTGGTGTTTTGCCTGAATGTATGTCTGTGTGAATTTGCCTGATTCCTTGAAACTGGAGTTAGAGTTGGAGCTGCCATGTGGGTGATGGAATTGAACCCAAGACCCCTGGAAGAGCAGAAAGTGATCTTAACTGCTAAGCCATCTCTCCAGCCCCTAGAATGTGTTTTCTTATGGAAAGAAGATCATTAATAGTGATAATGTTTTGAGATAAGTCTCAATGTATTTGTCTTACCCACAATATAACTAACGTATTTTGCAATGCTCAGCACATGGAGAATGGTATAAAGAAATAGAGCATGAGGATAGTTTGGATTGATTCTACTTGCTGAGAGAACTTATTGTAGGGTAATTCAAAGCTTATTTAAGTGTACATATTGAACTTATACAATTCACTTTGTTACAATGAAAATTCAATAGAACTGTTTAAGGGGAAAGAAGCCCAACAAGAGTTAATGGAGCCCCTTGTTTCTCCTGCCTCAAGCATCACATGAAAGAAGGGAAGATAGTCCATTTCAGTCTCTGTTATCAGTAGCAAAAATCACTAAATAAAACTTATAGAGGTCTGAGTTTAACTTAAAACAGATTTTAAAGTGTCATTTCTATCTAAAACTGATCTAATGTACAATCAATATACACTTCAAAGAATTGGTCTTGTCCAGAATTTTAAAACTGATAGCAAGTTTCTTTCCTTTTGTTGTTGTTGTTGTTGTAGTACAATAATTTATTGAGACCCCTCCCTTCAAGCCTTTGCAATCTCGAGGTCACTTTCTCTGCTTGTAGATCTTTTCTGCTAGTTCCAAGAAGATGGCTGGGGCCAGGGCCTCAGAGTACTCATACTTGAAGAACACAGCTGGCAGATCCAGCGCTTCCTACAGGGCTTTCACCCGCACCACCTTCTCTGGGTCCTTCTGCCCTTAATTCTCCTCTAAGATCTGGCGCTGTTGCCCAGTGGCTCGCTGCAGACCCTGAACCACCAACCAGCTGCATTTCTTGTCCTGGATGTCAGTGCCGATCTTTCCAGTCATGCTGGGGTCACCATAGAGCTCAAGGTAGTCATCCTGGATCTGAAAGAACTTGCCCATCTCCTTCAGGATCTTGATGGCATTGGCATGTTCCTTCTCCCCATCAATGCCTGCCATGTACATGGCAGCTGCAACAGGCAGGCAGAAAGAACAGAACGCTGTCTTGTACTTGACAGTAGATTTGTACCTCTTTTCAGTGTATCTACCAAGATCCACATGGCCCCAGGGGGCTGTGTTGAGGTCGAGAGCCTTCTCAGTCTCCGTCTGATAGGAACTCTGCAGAAAGAGCTCCAGCAGGTTCAGGTAGTAGGGCTGCTCCCTTCGGTAGAACTACAGCAATCAGTAGATGCAAGCTTCCAGAAGCAGAGCATCATTGATAGCATCCAAGCCTATGCCTGGCTTCGGATACCAGCAGCACATCTAGTGAGGGAAGAATCCATGATGTCATCTAACACAAGGAAAACAGCCTGGAGCAGTTCTACACACCAGCCCACACTCAGGGCCTGCTCTCGGCATCCTGTTTCCTCCGCTCCACCAGCTCCAGCTCCTGAAAAGCTTGCAGCACAGTCAAACCCTGATTGTACTTGCCTCCCACAGCATTGTACTCTAGGACCTTCTTGAGCTAGGTAATGACATTGCCTGTCTCTCGGTGGCCTAGTTTATCCTCAGTCAGCACCTTAATGATCTGGGAGAAATGCTGGAGGAAATCCTGCCTTTCTTGGTTATGAGCATCCAGTTTCTGGTTCTCATACATTGTGGAGAGAGGTGCAAAATGCTCTGTCCCTTAAAGTGAGTTCTCCTGTGGTGATAGCACATTTTTCAATGATGGTCTCCTTTGCTTTTTTACTAATCTAGATTCATTTTCCAGGACCATTAAAAAGCAAAAACATGTGGGGGTGGGGGGGGGGATCATTTAATCTCATCTCCAGGTATTTCTGACAATCAACTTTTGAAATTTTTAAAGATTATATGATATTATACATAAAAGATCCTAAAGACTCACCCCAGAAACTTCTATAGCTAATAAACATCCTTCAAAATTTTGCAGGATACAAAATCATAAAAATCAGTAGTCTTCCTATATACAAATGAGAAGAATATTGAGAAAGAATGAGGGAAACGGTACATTTAGCAATAGACTCAAAAATCTATATTGTGAGATATATCTAACTGAGCAAGTGAAAGTCTTGTTTGATAAGAAACTTTAAGACATTGAAGAAAGACAGAAATTGATGAAGACAGCAGAAGACAGAAATATCGCCTATGCTCCTGGATTAATAGGATTAATATTGTGAAAATAGGCATCCTTCCAAAAGCAGTCTACAGGTTCAACACAATCCCCATCAAAATTCCAACACAATTCCTCACAGAAATTTGTATGGAAACACACATACATGCACACACACACACACACACACACACACACACACACACAAAATCAAAATAGCTAAAACAATTCGGCATAATAAAAGAACTACTGGAGGATTCACCATCTTAGATTCCAAATTGTTTATAGAGCTACAGTAATAAAGACAGAATGGGATTGTCATAAATTATTAATCAGAAATATTAATCAATAAAATGGAATTGAAGACCAAGACATCATTCCAAACACCTATGGACATCTGATTTTTTTAAAGCCAGAAATATACAGTAGAAAAAGGGCAGTGTCTTGAGCAAATGGTGCTAATCACACTAGATAGCTGTGTGTTAAAGAATGACTATAGACCCATATTTGTCACTGAGCACAAAACTTCAACTTCAAAGGGATCAAGGACCTCAACAGAAGTCTGGATACACTGAATCTGACAGAAGAGAAAGTAGGGAATATTCTTGAACTCATCAGCAGGAGAGGACTATCTGAACAGGACATTGAAATAACAATACAATAAGAACAATATCTAATAATAATCCATGAGACCTCATGAAGCTAAACACTTTAGTCCAGCAAAGGTGTACACCATCATTCAAGCAGAGAAGCAGCCTAGAGATGAAGGAAAAAAATCTTTATCAATTAAATATAGGATAGATGGTAAGTATCTGGAATTCATAAAGAATTTTTTTAAAACCTGAATATCAAGGAAACAACTCAGTTGAAACATGAGTATAGAACTAAGGAGAGAATTTTCAAAAGATGAAATACAAGTGGCTGAAAAACCTTTTAAAAAACGTTCAACATCCTTAGCCATCAGGAAACTGCAAAGTAAACTACTTTGAGATTTCATCTTACTCCAGTCAGAATGACCAAGATTAATAAAACAAATTACAGCACATGCTGGGGAGGATGTGGGGAAAGGGAGGAAAAGGGAACAGTTAGCCATTGTTGGTAGGAGTGAAAACTGGTAAAACTACTATGGAAATCATTATGAAGAGTTCTCAAAGGAAAAAAGCGCTGAGAATAGCTCTACCACAAGATCCAGCTATCCCACTCAAGCATATATGCAAAAGACTCTACGTCCTGCTACAGAGATACTTGTTCATCCATGTTCATTACTACTGTATTCATAATAGCCAGAAATTGGAAACAATCTAGATGTCAATCACTGATGAATGAATGGATAGTGGATATGTGGTACATTGACACAATGGAATATTATTCAGTTGTTAAAAATGAAATTTGAAGGTAAATGGATGAAGTTAGAAACAATCTCTCTGACTGAGGTAACCTAGATTTCAAAAGACAAATACTTCATGTCTTCTCTTACATGAGGATGTTAACTTTTAAGATTCAGATATGTGCATTTCAATCCAAACAATTATAGAGGTTAGGTGGCTAATGAGGGACAGTGGGTGAGGGTGAGATCCTCAAAGGAAAAAGAAATCGAGTATAGAGCTAGAAAGAAATAAGGGAGAGACTAGAATGAGATGGATTAAAACAGTAAAGAGGTGGCAGAAGATAGACTATGCAGAGGGACAACAAATACTAAAGGCTTTTTGAAAAGTCACAAGGAAATTTATCAATATAGAAGTTTCCTAAAATATATACATGTATGAAAAGGATATAAATGGAGTTGCTACATGATGGATGTTATTCCACTAATCAGAGACGTTATTCCACCAAATAAAAGCTCCAGTGCCAGGGTACATTGAGCACTGGCCAAAGAGATCTTATAGATCTCTTTGTAGCAGGTGTCCCAACACAAACATCCCAGGGGCTATTGGTTACACTCCACAATCTGATGATAAGTCCTTATTGCTGAACAAACAACTTTTTATATCATCAAGCAGGGGGAAATTGAGCTGGTGCCCAACTAGAAGCTTTTACCTGTAAACAGAGGCTTATCTGTCCTGTCCAGTCCCACAGCCACTTTTAAAATGATTATTCAGAGGTTTAATATTAATTACAAACTGTTTGGCCTATGGCTCAGGCTTATTACTAACTAGCTCTTCGAACTTAAATTAACCCATTTCTATTAATCTATGTTTTACCACCTGTCTCATGGCTTTACTTATGTTCTAATTCATCTTGCTCCTCTGGTGGTTGGGTGGAGTCTGCCAGACTCCACCTTTTTTCTCCTGTGTCTGTGCTTGGATTTCCTGCCTGGCTATATTCCTGCCTTGCCATAAACCAAGCATCTTTATTTATCAACCAATGAGAGCAATGCATATTCAAAGAGTACAGAAAGACATCTCACAGCATTTCCCCCTTTTCTGTCTACTTTAAAAGGAAGTTTTTAAGTTTAACATAGTAAAATTGCATATAACAAAATAGTTAGCAAGCAAGAATTATAGTTACAATGTCTAGTCTATTTGTATTTGGCAAAATTAAAGAAAATACTCATCATCCATTCTATTTTTGTGAGTCTGAAGTTTCATGTTTAATTTATCCTTTATCATAACTAAGTAAAATTATAATTATAACTATGTAGTCTTCAACTTCATCAAAGACTCCAGAAGGATATAATATTACCTGAGTAAACAGGAAGTGCATTGCAAGTAACTTCCAAAACTCTAGAGATGACAAAGACATCTAGGTGTCTGGACAATCATCCAAAGTTCTTCTGCAACACTGGGGCCTCTGCCTTCAGCCTATAGGCCTAGAGTCTCTAGCAGAATTTTTAGTAAAGCAGGAAATTCAAAGGATTGCCCCGCTTATTTTGGAGAAGTTCATCAATTGCTTTCCTCTGTGTCCTGCAGAATGTCTGGCAGTTTCCTCTGTAAAGCAGGAATCAAAAGGAACATCCTGCCTTGTTTTGGCAAAGTTGAATGGTTATTTTGCTATGGGTCCTGCATGTCCAGTTTATAAAACATACTGTCAAGCAGTCCAGGCAAGAGCAGTTTCTTGCCCAAATGGCTAGCCTTGCCACATTGAAAGCAAACTCCATAAGAAATGTCTTCAGTGCCTATTATCTCTGAAGTGAATTGATGCTGACAGTAGCAGGTGTGTCTCATTGTCATGAAAAGCCCTATGTTAACAAATGTCATATTCTATAGGTCTTTGAAGTATTTTAAGATCATTTATCTAAACTATATCTCTATATGATCCTGAAAACATATATAACATCTCTACAAATGTGATTGTTATAGATGACTAACTACTAACCTATGTTTTTGATTATCCTAAATATTTTATAATAATAGCTTTTAAAATTTAGAACTTCATCTTATATTTTAAGTGAACTACATAGGTGTAATCCCTTAAACAAGTGTAGAAACATATATACATATGTTGTAACAAAAATAACCTTAAATTTGTATAAATATACAAAAATCCTTCAAACAATAATAGAAACATATATACAGTATAACAAAATTAACTTTAAATTTTTATCACTATACCAAAATCCAGGCTAATTCAAAATATCTGAGATTAATAGTTGTCTTTTTACCCTAGAGTCTTATATTCCCCTAAATTATAACAAATATCCATAACCAACCAAATAACCAAAGACCATCCATACCCCCCAATTCTTGATAATGTGAGCATAGTTTTCTCCATACTGCTTGATATTGATGAAATTATTAAGGCCACTCCACTTAGTTAAAAGGGAGGTTTATTTTGTGGGGTAACTTACAAATGAAGGGATAGGTTGCAGGGTCTGGGAAAGGTATGGTGCAGTCTGGCGGTGTTCTCTGAAGAACTCTGCTCTGTCTATCTCCAGCATCCAGGGTCCTGGAACCAAGAGAAACCTCTCCTCTTGATCCTGGGTCTTTAGCATCCTCTCTCTGCCCCACCTTGTAAGCGTGACCATTACTGAAGCCTCAATGGGGGTTGGAACTTCCAGGCCAAGGCTGGAATGGCTACCCACTACATCTCTACAAGTGGCATTTAACTCTGCTGCGTGGTAGATTTAGCCTTTGCTAGTTTAAAAAAAAAGTTTCTGGGCTATGCACTGCTTTGATAGAACTGCTTCTGATAGTTGATGATACACATGGCTCCAGACCCAGAGCTGGCAACTGTACCACCGCCTGTAGGGAAGCTGAGGTGGGTGGAGCCAACAGCCACAGTGGCATTTCAGTCTTGCAAAGATGGATATTACACAGAGAATCTGGTTTGTGTTGTCTTTGGGATTTTTAACTACAGAAAAAAATTTGATTGTAAAAGCTGTTGAGTTAAACAAATATGTAAATTTTAAAGGTACCTTGACTTCAAAATTTAGATATAAGGATATGTTGCTTTGGAAAAAAAGGCTCTGCTTTTGTTTCCATGGAAAGCCAGAGCCTGTGGATTCGTTCCAGATTAAGACATCAGGGTTGATCAGCCAAGATTACCTGAAAGGTCTCCAATGACACCCTGGCCCAGATGATCCAACATCCAGAATGGTTTCAAGGCAACTGGCTCAGAAGTTTACTACCCTCACGGACTACTCCATAATCCTAAAATTTTCTTTATGTCCCCATAAGATACAGTGCCCCCCTCCAGCAGGAAATAGTAAGAGAAACTATGCCCAATTTCCCAAAATTATTAAGCTGGCTTTGGAGATGGAATTGACTTGCTCCTTCTCTAAACCCAAACATATTGCTAAAAAAAAAAGTTAAGAGATTTTTATGTCCCAGATTAGAAGAACCCTCTGGTGTGAGACAGAAAAAAAAATGGTATTTTTATTTAAAGCAGGTTGATTATAAATGTGATCTCTTTCTAAAGAGGAAAAGGGGATATGATATAGATATAATAGGAAGAAAGGGTAGATTAAGGAATTTACTTCTAAAGAGCAACAACTTGTTTAAAATGTTTTACATTGGTATAGATTTTAGTCTATTGATACAAACTTAAAGTTAATTTTGTTGTACTGTGTGTATATTTCTACTTTTGTTTAAGGTATTATGTTTGTATAGCTCATTTTAAATTGTAATGGATAATTAAAAATAGATTAATAATTAGTCATCTATGATAATCATACTCATAGCCATGTTAGCTAAGTCTTCTATATATACATAGAGATATTTCAGATAGATAGGTAATCTTCAAATACTTCAAAGACCTACAGAGTATGGCATTTAAAATATTTTTCAAATTTAGACTTTCTAGACAGTGAGACATATTTGCTCCTGACAGCACCAATTTACTTCAGAGAGGAGGATGGGCATTGAAGACACTTCATATGGAGTTTATCTTCACCTTGAAAAAATAGCCATTTGGGCAAGAAACTGTTCTTGCCTGGACTGCTTGATCAACTGGCCATGCAGGACCCATAGAAAGGTGACCACTGAACTTTGCTTGACAAAATGGTCCTTCAGGTTCCTGCTTCACAGAGCAAACTGCCAGACATTCTACAGGACACTGAGAGAAGTAACTGAGAGCCTCTAGCCCTGTGGGCTGAAGACAAATGCCCCAACTTTACAAAGGAACATTAGGTGACTGTCCAGGCTGCCAGCTGTCTCTGTCTACCCTACAAGACTCCTGAAAGTTTGTTGCATCCTTCTCCCAGTTCTCAGGTAATATTATATCCTTCTGAGGTCTTTGATGTGGTTGAAGACTAGATAGTTATAATTTCCTCAGTTATGATAAAAGATAAGTTAGATATAAAACCTTAGACTCACAAATATAAGATAGATAGGATATCTTCTTTAATATTGTAACTGCAATTCTTGCTTGATAATTGTTTTGTTATCTAAAATTTTACTATATAAAAGTTAAAACCTTGGTTTTTGAAAAAAAGAAAAGGGGAAATGCTGTGGGATGTTCTGTATGTCAAATGTGTTGCTCTGGTTGGGTAATATAAAGTGCTGATTGGCCAGTAGCCAGGCAGGAAGGATAGGGTAAGTGGGACAAGAAGGAGGAGAATTATGGGAAGTGGAAGGCTAGGAGAGAGTCTGCCAGCTGCCGCCATGAGAAGAAATATGTAAAGACACTGGTAAGCCACAAGCCATGTGGCTAAGTATAGATTAATAGAAATGGGCTAAATATAAGAGTAAGAGCTACACAATGGTAGGCCTAAGCTAATGGCCAAGCAGTTTAAATAATATAAAAGTCTGTGTGCTTATTTTACAAATGGGTTTTTGGACTAACAGGGCTTGGCGGGGCTGGAGAGAAAGTCTCCAACTACAGTTTCCTGCTGTCTGTGGGTGAAGGCATCCCCAGGAGTCCCTGAGAAAATTTTCAGTTAATGACCAAGTCCTGGGAAGACCAGCAATAACCTTTGTTGATAGATATCACCTGTCAGTATTCAGGAGGTCTCCCTTACTCAAACCTGATCAATATTATTCCTAAAGGAATCCATAACCTCTCATCTTCTATAGGAACAAAACTCAAAAGCATTTTTTATTTCCATTTGACAAATGTATTTTTTGACTTCTTTTTTAAAGTTAAGGCATTCCTAAAATATCTAGATTGGTTTAATTTAGCAGTCCATTTCACAATCCTATGTCTTTTAGCAGCTGTCTTTTGCTTCTCAACAATCAAAAAATTTAACACAAAATTATCACAATAACATATAGGATCCAGACTCTCTGTGTATTCCATCTCTATGGGTGGACATTCTTTTTTTTTAATTATTTTATTTCTCTCTTTAAAGACTTAAAAAATTGTATTATTTTGTGAACTATTCTATTCTATAGTTGCAATACCCTTTTTCCACTCTCTCCCAAGTCTATGTACATTTTTAAACACGTTGTAACCCGTTTTAAGGGTTTCTTTTTGTCTGGACCTCTTATACTGTATATCTGTATTGTTCTTTTATCCCTAGAGTCTTTAAACTGCTAAGTTGGAATGACTAGGACCAAAGTTGCAGCTTTGGCTGCTGGCTCCATCCCTCTTAGCTTTCCAATATGGTGGAGATACCAATGAGAGTCATGCTTACTTCCCTCCCCAATTCTGGGGTCCATGCTGCCACCAAGTAGCATGCAGCTGTGTTCTTAGGCCTGCAGCTGTGCTCTTAAGCCCATAAGCAGCAGCTGGGAGAAACCTCTTTGTATCAAGCCCTGAGAGACTGTGAGAGTCCACCACATTCAGCTGAAGCCCACCGTGGCCAGGGGATGTGGTTCTGTACTACAGCCTGCAATGAGAGACATGAACTATAAAACTGTGCTTGGGTCATTTTTTTTTTTATGTCTAGAAGCCCTTTTTTAAGCTTTCTCAGGCTTTAAGTAGATGTATGTGCACCGTGCTGGTGCCATATGTAAATGGAGGCTTTTCTGTCCCACCAGCAACTCCCAAATACCTAACAGCCACTTCCCAAATAATTGACCTGGAGGCTTAATATTACTTACAAATGTTTGGCTGATGGCTCAGGCTTATTACTAACTAGCTCTTACAACTTTAATTAACCCATTTCTATTAATCTATGTTTTGCCACATATCTTGCAGCTTTAACTGTGTTCTAATATATCTTGCTTCTCTAATGGCTGTCTGCAGACAGCCAGACTCCACCCTTTTTCTGTATCTCTGTGTGGATTTCCTGCCTAGCTATATCCTGCTTTGCCATAGTCCAAAGCATCTTTATTTATCAACCAATGAGAATAATACATATTCACAGCACACAGAAAGATATCCCATAGCATTCACCCCTATTGACTAGAAGTCACGATGCTAGAAGGTATTTTGCATGCTACTGGAGGAGAAAAGTAACTATCAGTTTCACCCAACTATAAACCCTGTTCTGCACAACATAGACCTGCCGACAACACATACTAGTACAGTAGTGGCACAGATGTAATGGAAGTAACCAACCACTTTTTAAAAATTGGATTTAAGGCCCACTCCATGAGATACAACCCATACCTACCACTTCTAAAGTGTCCAAGAACCTGAAACTAGATAGGTCATGGGTCCTATGGGAAAAGCTTCTACTATTATTCTCCTAAAGGCAATAAAATGACTCCTAATGTCATGTTGTTATACCTTTAGGTCAGAGCATCACTCAACTTTCATCAGAGAAGGTTCTCCTTACAGGAGACAGTAATTAAAGCAGGAACCAACAACTGGACAATATACAAAGAATGACAGACTTTGGAGCACTCATTCATAAATAGGATGTCTTTATTAAAGTCCTCAAGGGTATATGCAGAAAAAGAAACAGAAAGGTGATAAGAGCCAAAGGTGGTAGATGACTCCAAGAAAATAGTATTTTCCAGACATAAGAGGACTGATGTGAACCCACAAAGACTGTCACAAGCACATCCAAGACCAGTGCAGATTCAAACCAGATAAAAATGCCAGCACTGAGAAAGGAAATTGTACACAAAGTCCCATCCCTAAGCAAAAACACTATTTGCAATTGATACCTGCTGGAGAAAGGGAAATCAGTGCTCTCCAATGGAGCATCATTAGTTATGAACCACACTCCAGGTAAGACCCATGCACAGGAGCAGTTGACCCACACAAAAGGGCCTCTGAATGTTTTATTTGTTTGGTGGCATTTTTGTCTTGTTTATTTTGATTTTAACTTTTTGTCTCTTTTGTTGTTGTTGTTTAGAGAGAAGAAAAAACATGAAGTTGAGGAGGAAGGGAGGTGTGGAGGATATGAGAGGAGTTGGGAGAGGAGAAAGAATATAAGCAAAATATATTGTCTGAATTTTTTAAATAAAAATGTAGTTAAATTTTACAAAATGAAAAATATAGATATACAAAGATTGAAATGTTATACAAACAAAAGTTACAGTTGGTTTTAGAAAATTCCTTGAATGTGATCTTTGAATATTGGAAAATCATTAACAGATCAAATTACTCTTCTAAACCTACCTCAAAAATGTCATTATTTCATTATAAAGTTCTTATATGAATTACAATACCAATTTTTGTCTGTATTATCAACTCATGTAATTAAGACACAATTCATTAAGAGCATTTTATTAGCTATATTCATAATACCATTTAGAAGTTACAACTCATAACTCCCATCCCCACTTAATTGGTACAGACACACCTTTGAACAGGATGCCCTATGGTCTATTATATTAACTTAAGGGATTTTAAAAAAAAAGAAACACTGACATGATTGCATATTCATTATGTTTATAAATATAAAATAATGTATGTACTTTTATTATAAATATATAAGCTTTTATCGTAAGTACATGTGTGTTCTTTATTATAAACATTATTATTATAATGTATATTACAAATAGATATTTAAAATATACCTTAAATATGTATGAAATAAATTTTAAAAGCAGAGCTTATCACCATCTCCTTGAGATGTTAATGCTGTGACTTTTTAAGTTTGCAGAATAAGGACAGTGTCGGTAAAAATGCAAAACTGTTCTCTGCTGCTCATTTGTTCTGCTCTGACTCACCAGGCTCTTTGCATCCCCTTTTCCACTGCCCTTCTCTCTTTTCTCTCCCTGTCCTTCATGAAGACACGTGCCATGAACACAATTTCATTTCCTCCACCTATGCGGTTGTCTGGTCTTAGAGCACTGGGGTTTACTGAACACAGACTGCCTCCCCACTGTCTAACTTTAGCAAATTATTCAGCCTCCTCTTGTCATAGTTTCCTCACCTATAAAATGAAGTAAATAATGCAACTTCTTGTAGTTGGTATTTTTCACTCTTTTGGTTCTTTGGGGACCCACCACCCAGCTCCCAAGTAAATACACATGGAGACTTATTATTACTTATAAATGCTCGGCCTTGGCTTGCTTATTTCTAGCCATCTTTTCTTAAATTCTCCCACCTACCTTTTGCCTCTGGGCTTTTATCATTATCCTATATGCTTTTCTTTACTTCTTACTCCTGGCTTGCTCTGTAGCTGGGTTGCTGGCCCCTGGAGTCCTCCTCCTTCTCTGGCTCTTCTTTTCCTCCCAGATGTCTCCTCCTATTTATTCTCTTTGCCAGCAAGCCCTGCCTATCCTTTCTCCTGCCTTGCTATTGGCTGTTCAGCTCTTTATCGGGTGTTTTAGACAGGCACAGTAACACAGCTTCACAGAGTTAAACATAAAAGAATGCAACACACCTTTGCATCATTAAACAACTGTTCCACAGCATAAACAAATGTAACACATCTTTAAAATAATATTCTACAACAACTTCTCATGGCTGTTGTGAGGCTGAGGCATTTTTCTATTTAGGTGCCAAATGGTGGAGACTATGTCATTTATCTCTGATGATACCTGCAAGTTGTTTTGCCAGATCAATTCCAATTCATTACAGATTTCAAACTCACTGAAAGTTATGAGGAAAATTATTCAATTGACAATAATATTCATGCAATAGTTTAATCACAGATCCAGAAATCTTTGTGTAGATACAGTTTTGCAAATAATACATATTCTGTTTACCACTAAGTGGCATAACAGTCTCATTTCTCTGGCAATGAAAACCAATTTTAGGAAGTCCAGTACTTTTCAAAATATTCCTGAGAAGCAAAGGAAATTAGAATTCAGAAACTGAAGTTATTAGTCTTCTTCTTTAAGACAGTTTCTATATGCAGCCCAGGCGGGCCTCAAAGTCGGAATATTTCTGCCTCAGTTGCCCTCCTAAATGCTTGCACCACACCCAGTTTACCTTAGACTTTTGATCTGAGATCAAAACTTTCATGTTGGCAAGTCCACATTTTGGTCTTTAACTCCTTCCCCCAGTTCAACTCAGGGCTGCACTCTCAATGAACACTCTTCTGTCATGCTTTGTGAAAAACAAAGATCAAACCAACCTTGCTTACCTTGGGTAAACATGAAGCCTGTCTGTGCTTCAAGCTTGGTTTCCAGATCTACTGTAACTTCAGTAGAGGAACTGGTCTGCTGGGAATCTTCCAGCTTCCTTTGAAATGGATGGAGAGCAATTTCTGATTGTGATGCATTCTACGTTTCCAGTGTTGTGAAAATATGTGGTATGAGGCTCTTAATCCAAATCCTGACTCTCAAATGATATTGCACTTACTTCTTCTTGATTCTTAAGGTATTTCATTTTCTTAATTGAATTTTCTGGGGTAAGATGACAAGTTTTAAATCATTTTTCTCACATTTGAGGTCAGAACAAATGGAGCAGCCATCTCCATGTCAGTAGGATCCATGGAGCAACTGCAGCTGGATTTCTGGGATCCTTAAAGTGACCACAGCTGGATTGCTTCCCTATTTTGGATTCAGAAGAAGGACCTGGTTCTGTCACTAATTTGGCACTTCCCTGAAAAAATTTCTGCTGGCAAAGGATTAGATGTTATTTTGTTTTGTTTCACAGACTTTTATTGTCTTTTAAACATAGCCGACTTCCTCTCCATGAGCTACACTGCCTCTAGAACAATCCATCCACTGGAACACCCAGCCTGCTTCTCAGAGAGAGCATCCAGGCCTGCCAGCTCCATCAGTATAATAACTTACAGTTGAGACTGCTGCATTCCCAACCCCTCTAATGTGACTGAGCACACAAGTATAAATATGCCAGACAAGGGAAAATGTTCAATTATTTTATTGCATTATTATACAATGTACATCATGTCTCCCTGGGCACTGAAAATAGCCCAAGTAAGCCGCAAATAAGATACATCCTGTGATCATCAAAACTAGAACAAAATACAAAGTATGCCGCGGTTTGCAGCTGAATAAGCTCAAGTAGAAGATTATTGTCTCTCTCATCTTGAGCCTGCTTCTTTTATGTTATATAAATTAATTACACATAGCAATACTTCCACGATGAGATATGGTGCTGACTTCCTGGGAACAAAGCTCACAGGAAATCCCCAGATTTATTTGGGGAGACATTGATATAGAATTACTCCACCTTTTATTTAGTTACAACTCAGAAATATAGCAACAAAATCTTGTACATTGTAACTCTCACTGCCAATCTTGTTTTCTCTTGTTTGAGAAGAAAGGAAAGAAATGGGGGGGGGGGGCGGGGGGCCATGGAGAAATCGCTGAGGTGTTGAGAACACTGTCTGCTCTTCCTGAGCCCACATGGCATCTGCAACTCTAGTTCTGGGAGATCCAACACCCTTTTCTGACATCATCCCAAACCAGATACACTTGTGATGCACAGATATATATGCAGGCAAACCACCCCTCCACATACAGTAAAAATAAACAAAACTTTGAAAAGCAAAAAGAAGGAAATAAAGAAGTCATGAGGCTAGTAATGATGTAAAGATCAAAGACAAGGTAACGTCTGGGGAACTGGGCTTGTTAATAAGTTTATTTCCCCAGAGATTACATTTTTAAGCATTTATTAAGTACTATTGGCTTACTCTATACTATTTATAATACTAAAAAGAGTGGGGCTTCTGCTGTATGAATAGATTTTCTAAAATGTTGGATTGTAGCATGAATTCTAATTGGTCTTAAAAATAAAAACTCAGAGCCAGATATCAGGGTAAATGCTGAAAAATCAGAGAAACAAAGGAGCAAGCCACAGTGGGCCACCCGTTACCTCCCCAACTCCTCAGCCTGAAAGGGGGTGAGCTCCTGTCTCCACCCTGCCTTATCACTTCCTCTCTCCGCCCAGCCATATCACTTCCTGTTTCTTCCACTCAAGTGCTGGGATTAAAGGTGTGTGCCACCACTGCCTGGCCTTAGTGTCTAGATCCACACTCTGATCTCCAGGCAAGCTTTATTTGTGAGAGCCCAAACAAAATATCACATCAGGTCTTTGAAATATTGGCTTGAATCACACACGAGGTGAACCTTGAGGACAATATACTGTACTCTATGGTACTGCAGTTGTTCCTCCCACATTGTTCAAGAGAAACAGCTTAAAAACTGAATCATAAGAAGTCCAAATGCTTATCAACATCACTTTAATTACCATAAGGAGGAAAGAGTTTAATAAAAACAATTAGAAGCCTTGACAGACAAGTGCAATAAGAAGCTGTTGAATGAATGCATAGACTGAAAGCAAGCAGATACCAGCTGTGGGAAAACACAGTGATGGACAGAGAGAAGCATGAGTTCCTGTGAAGACTGCTGAGGGCAACTGGCCTTAACTTACCACAAACTAGAATCATCTGAGAAGGGAGCCTCAGTGGAAGAATTATCCTGCTTGCTTTAATTAACATGGAAGACCCTCTCCAAGAGTGGGCAGAACCGTTTCATACAGAAGCAGGTAAAAGGGTCATGGCAGAAGAAGGGTTATTCTCCTTTTGTTCACTTGGCCTTCCCTTTCTTGGCTGAGTGAATTTATCTGGTTGCTGTTGCTGCTGAATTCCCTCACTGCTATCAGAACCACCATTTTCATGTTTCCATCCTTGACTGAGAACCAGAGGCTTGACAGGAATCTTCCAGATTTTTCAGCACCAGCCTGGAATGACTGAGACTACAAGCCTTGTAGATTGAGCAACCACAGGGTTGTTGGCCTCAGTAAGAGACAGCTAGAGTAGGACTGCATCCACTGCTAAAGCACCCAGCCACAAGCACCTACCAACTGCTGGAGCACCCAGCCATAAATAATCAGCAACCTCCAGATCCTCGTCCTTTCGGTGGGAAACAATTGTTGTTTCATATTTTAGTATGAGATGATTTAATAAATTATTTTAATGCATACATTCATCCTATTGGTTTTGTTCCTCTAGAGAGCTCTAACCAATAGGATGAATGTATGAATTAAAATAACTACCACTCAATTTGCTTAATATAACAGAAAATGGAAAAGAAGTATATAAGCAAAGGAGGAGCAGGAGGAAGAGGAATGGAGGGAGATTTTTGAAGGGAGCACACTGTAATGGGCCTTGGTGAAGAGGATAATTCTGTCAGGAAGCCAAGAAGCCAAGTGTTAAGTTTTCAGAAATGGAGAAATCTAGTGTGCAACAAAACCAAGAATTGGGGGGAAATATAGTTGTAAATAGAGAATAGCAAGCATAATTCTTAGTCTTATAGATGTGACTCTGTCCTAGCGAAGGACTTTTGGAAAGTGGAGGAAAATCCAAATTAAATTACAAGCCTATGGGGCTTTCCATTATGCTCTATGTAATGGGGCACTATTGAATAGTTCTGAGTAGAAATTAGACTTTGCCAGCTTTTAGTTCAGAGTAAGCCTGAAAACAGTGTGGAGTATAAATTTATAGCAAAAGTAACCAAAACAGTAGGAAACAAGAAGATAATATTTCTAATGTCAAGGAAAACACAAAGATTTTTACTTAGTACATTAAGTGTTGCTATGACAAAACACCCTAGGTTACATAATGAATATATATTAAAAAGACTGGGCTGGAGAGATGACTCGGCTGCTAAAGGCTAGATTCACAACAAAAAGAAAGAAAGGAAGAAAGAAAGAAAGAAAGAAAGAAAGAAAGAAAGAAAGAAAGAAAGAAAGAAAGAAAGAAAGAAAGGTTTATTAGTTCACCATTTGGAGGTTCAAAGTCCAAGACCCATTGGCCGCAAATGTTTGTCCTTCAGCAAGGGCTTCAAGCCAGGTGGCATCCTAGTGGGAGAACATGCAAAAGGGACCACATAATGAAAAAGGATGCCCTAGCTAATTCAAGGGTGAGCTGTGCTTTTACAATCTCCTCTGGTGAGAACCCCTAATTCACTACATAAGTGTCAATCACTGCAGAGGAACACATCCCTAGTAACCTAATTACCTTGCCCTAGGCTACATATCTTTAAGGTTCCATTGCTTCTCAATATCATGACACCAAGAACTAAGTTTCCAGCACAAGGACCTCTGGAGAGCACGCGCACGCATGCACACACACACACACACACACACACACACACACACACCACACACACGCACACACACACTCAAACCACATCCAAACACTAACAAGAACTCAGACAGCAACAGCAAAAGTGGCACTGCATAGGAGTCTCCTGAAATTCTAACTTCTGAATGGCTTTAAAAACATGGAAACTGGAGAAATGAGATGGCACAGTAAACAAAATACATGAGAGGAAAGATTAGAGGGATATTTGATTATGCAACAAGCCATCCCTAGGACATGCATCCTTCATGCCATCCCAGATCTTTGCCTGCACCTGTTTAGGAGCCCTGTCTCTGTGGTGAAAACCAGTACATTCACCAGGGCTTGCTGCTATCCCTAGTTTCAGTCCTGAGCAGCATGAACCTTGAAAACCAGGACAGTGGATTGCTGAGTGGACTTTGGCCCTGGTCCTGAGGCTAATGGGTGACCAAGTGGAAGACTGTTAACTGGAAGAGATAAGAGAATGTGCTCATGGAGAAGAGTACAAAGAAAGAGGCCAGGAAAACCCTGCTTTTGACTCTTACCTCATTTCCATTGCCTGTAAGCTCTGATCTCCTCTTATCTCGAACAGTAGTTTAGTTATTTTTTTGTTTTTGTTTTTTGTTTTTGGTTTTTTGTTTGTTTGTTTGTTTGTTTTTTGAGATTGGGTCTCACAATGAAGCCTTGGTTGGCCAGGAACTCACTATGTAGACCAGGCTAGCGTCAAACTCACAGAATCACCTGCTAGGATTAATGGTGTACATCATTATACGTGGTATCAGGATGCATTTACACAAGATGTTTTTCAGTGTTCTGTAAATTTTAAATAAAATACACTTGTAAGTAGCTATTTTTAAATTATTTCTTTTTTAGATTAAAATATAGTTAATCATTTCTCCCTTGTCTTTCCTTTCTTCAAGCCCTCCCTGCTCTCTTGCAAATTTATGGCCTCTTTACATTAATTGCTGTTCCATACATATATTTAAGTAGCTATTTTTAATGTTAATGAGAGTATGGGGGACGTTTCTAAAAATCTTTGTACAGAAGAAGCATTAGATATTTTCATTTCTTCTCAGAAGGCAAGGAAGAGGAGAAGCTTTGAGTTCAGCATAGAAATAACTTAAGTATTATGGGAAGGCTTAGAAAATAAACTGTTCTTCTGGCTCTGGGTAGTGGTCCATTGTGAACATGAAAAGCACCCAGTTTCTTGTCATCCTAGATAGAAGCATCTAAGGAGGACTGGGCTAAGCATGTCTTAGATCCCATTTTTCACAGTTCAAAGAAAGTTTCTCTGAGCAATACCGGATGCCACACAGATTTCAAATTAACTAAAAAGAAATGTCTAGGGTTGTATGAAAGGAGAGAAGGTTGCATTCCCCTTGACAAGGATGGAAGAGGCCCTTGGGCCTAACAACACACATATGGTTAAGGCATTGCCACCTACTTCATGGCATCTAACCACTGTTTTTATCTTTGATTGGTGTATAAAATGAATGAAAAAATTCTTAATAAAAAATGTCTAAGAAATTTTCTTAACACAAAACAAAAAATTCTCTGGGAAAGCTTTAAAGAGAAGGGGAGAGGCTAGCTAGACCATTCATTGGTTGACCACTCCCACAATCCCTACTCCACCCATAAGTCCCCTCACTCCCCCTACACTTCCCATATGCATGACAGACTTGTAGGTCAAAGGTTGCACGGCTGGGCTGGTGTCCCAATCCCTCCACTGGAAGTCCTGTATGGTCACAGGAGATAACTACTTCAGGTTACATGTCTACCATTGATTGCTAGGAGTCTTAGCTGGGGTCATTCTTACAGATTCATGGGAGTTTCCCTTGTACCAGGTTCCTACCTGACCCTGGAATGCCCCCTTTCCAGTTGTCTCAGTACTTGTTGGGGTGATTCAAAGGGACCAATGGGCAGCACTGGAACTCTTAGAAAATGGCTGGGCATTTGGCAAATGCCTGAGTGAGCCTTGAAGGGGCAAAATGCCAAAGAACTACGTGGTCTAAGGACCTCATGATGATATTGAGCATAGCTCTGAGAGTTGCCTTCACGGTCACCACATCCCTTACAATCTATGGGTTGTATAAAAACTCTCAGGAGGTTTCTAGCTCCTCCGTGGGCAGTGTTACTGGTGCTTACAAAACAGTAATTGACTTTTTCCAAGTATTGCTGCTAGAGCAGATTAATGATTCAACCACTACCCTTAGAAAGAATTTAGACATGTAGAATTGTTAGTGAAGTCGGGTTAAGGTGTTTTTGTTAATGGCTTTGAAATATAAAATCTCGGGAACAATTTAAAGTTTAGAAAGGCACATAGTTGAGTGAGGGACTATTTGAGGTTAAGAAACAAGAACAATGACAGCCTGGCTATTGCTGGCTGACATACCTCTGTGGTAATATTTTATTTGTGCTCTAACAAATAAAGCTTGCCTGGGGATCAGAGGACAAAGCCAGCCACTATATTAAACATAGAGGTCAGGCAGTGGTAGCACACACCTTTAATCCTAGCATTTGGGAGGCAGAAACTCATCCAGATCTCTGTGAGTTCAAGGCCACACTGGGAACAGAGCCAGGAGTGGTGGTACACACCTTTAATCCCAGCACTAGTTAATCATAGAGGTCTGGAGGTCTGTACAGACAGGAAGTGATAGAGCTGGGAGGAAAAAGGAAGTGATGTAGTTGGGCAGAGAGAGGAAGTAAGATGGCAGGGCACAGAAAGGTATATAAGGCATGAGTATACAGGAAGTAGCTCTCTTGGGCTGAGGATTTCCTATCAGTAAAAACTTGTGACTGGCTTGTTCTATTCCTCTGGCTCCAGGTTTTTTATTAATAAGATCATTTAGCAATTCGTGTTATATACCTCTCTTGATAGGATGGGTTGGTGATCAAGGGTGATGATTAATTCCTTGCATCCATTTCTGCCTTCTGCTTCCTGTTATGATTTAATGAAAAACTGTTGATGAATGGGTATGCACCCAGAGAATTTAAAGTAGAGCTGGGGCTGGAGAGATGACTCAGCCATTAAAGGTTAGGTTCACAACCAAAAATATAAAGTAGAGCTGACTATTTATATTTATATATAAAACTTCAGATTTGTGATTCTTTTAAGTTTTTTTTATAAGATTACCTTTTGAGATAAATAATAAAGTGATCAATCCTTTATTTGAAACCACAAAATGCAGTCTGCCAGCAAAAGAGCTGGCTGAGAAAAACACTTTGTTTGCTTTTACATTGTTAATCTACAACAAATTGCTTGGGTATGAATGCATGTGGTTTCTTAGGACAACTTATTTTTTACCTGTAATACATAAAATGTTTAATCATGTAAGGGGTATGGAAAACATACTGTTTTTTACTTATATTCATTGTAATCATTCACTTAAAAGTAATCACATTGTAATTTTTATATTGCTTGAAATATTTTGCTGGAGTAGATAAGCTGTAAGGAGAAAAATAAGACACAAGAGAAGGAAAACATCAGAAAAGGTTGTCTGACCCACTGAAGGCTTGAAGTATTGCTGGGTTTGGGGATAGATTGATTTCCCATTTCCTAAGAAACTGCCATACTGATTTCCAAAGTTGCTGTACAAATATGTACTCCTGCCAGTAATGGAGGCGTGTTCTCCTTGCTCCATATCCTCTCCTGTCATTTGTGTTTTTAATCTTAGCTGTTCTGACAGGTGTAAGATATAATCTCAGAGTCATTTGGATTTGCATTTCCCTGATGGCTAAAGATGTTGAATGTTTCTTTACATATATTCTCAGCTATTTAAAATTCTTCTGTTGAGAATTCTCTGTTTAGAACTATAACTCATTTTTAATTGGATTATTTGATTTTTTTGATGTCTAGTTTCTGGAGTTCTTTATATATTTTGGAGATCAGCCCTCTGTCAGATGTGGGCCATTTTGTCCTATTGACAGTGTCCTTTACATTACAGAAACTTCTGTTTCATGAGGTGTTACTTATTAATTGTTGATCTTAGTATCTATGATACTGATGTTTTATTCAGGATATTGTTTCCTCTGCAAGAGTGAGCCCACCCCTGACACTGACTGGAGTGCCAGGGCCCAGAGGCTGGATGGCCCAAAGACCTAGGATAGAATCAAACATGACTGGGGTCAAAAATCTCAATGTAATGATGCCTAACGATATTCTGCTATACTCATAGATTGGTGACTATCCCAACTGTCGTCAGGGAGCCTTCATCCAGTAACTGATAGAAACAGATGCAGAGACCCACAGCCACGCACTGGGCTAGGCTTGGGGAATCCTGCTGAAGAGAAGGAGGAAGGACTGTGCAGGTCAGACGAGTCAAATACACCACAAGGGAACCCAAAGAAACAACTAACATGGGCTCATAGAAACTCACAGGGATGGAACCAACAAGCAAGGAGCTTGCATGAGACCAGCCTAGGCTCTCTAAATAAGTTGTGTAGCTCAGTCTACCTGTGGGAGCAGGTGTCCTTAATGCTTTGTCTGGCTTTGGGGAACCTATTCTTTATACTAGGTTGCCTTGCCCAAGCTTAATACAAGGGGAGGAGCTTAGTCCAACCTCAACTTGCTATGCCATGCTTTGTTAACACCCATGGGAGGCCTGCCCCTTTCTGAACAGAAACAGAGGAGGAGTGGATTGGAGCAGAGGAGGTGTGCAGGAGGGAGGCAGTGGGAAAGGAATGGGAGGAGAGTAGGAGGAGGAAACGGCAATCAATATGTAAAATAAATGAATAAATTTTAAAACAAATGAATAAATAAAACAAAAAAGAAGGAAGAGGTAAAATCTAGTGAAGAAGTCAGATGTGACTAACTTCCTGACAAATGAGAGAGTAAATCAAGGGAACAGACATAATTTCTCCTGCCTTCTAAAGGTTTCCCTAGAAAAATGCGTTATTTTTTTAAGCCATATTAAGTTTTAGAGGACTAGCATGATTTAAATACATAAGGCCTGCTCTGAATTCTGTTTTTCTGTCATAGGGTATCAGGTCCTGAGCAAAATGCTCAGTCTTTAAGGTTAAGATCATTCAAATGCACAAGTTAGGCAAGACAAAACAAAATAAAAACCCACTATAACCAAGCCAAAGAAGAGAAAGTGTCTGTCTAGAATCTGTTGGGATTACACAGAACCAGTGATGGCATTAAGCAACCCTTCCTGGATGCTTAGGGACTGAGATAATGGATGAGGGGATACTGAGCAGAACCTATGTCCAATTGTCTCTGTGTTTAAACATGCACAACGTTTTTGCTGAACAGGCAAGTCTCATGTAATCACTGACAAGATCGTACTAAAGGACTCATTCTAAATGAGAAAGGAGTTATGAATAAAAACAGTAGGCAATAATAACAATAAGGATTTAAAAAACAAAAATCCCAGCTTAAAATAGAAAAGTAAAAACTCTATTTGTAATAGCAATTTAAAACCTCCTTGGGAAGGGAGAAGGGAGAGGGGGAGGATGCAATGGAGAAAAGCACTTTGAGCTGACCCAATAGCAAACCATGTTTTTTTTGAGTGATGGGTAACTGACATCAGAATGTCTCTTCACGCAGCCAGAAAAGGTGATCAGGTAAACCAAAACCAAGTAACAGGAAAATCATAAAGAGGATCCTGAAAAGATTGAAATGGAAATATCATTTCAATCTCACCACTGTCCAAAAGGGTGGAGAGTAATAGTTTGAAGAGATAATCTGTACTCTTGTCTTCATTGTCACATGATTAACAACAGACACAATAATCAGTGGAATCAATCAAATTGGCCATTAATGAATGAATAGATTAAGAGAGTTTTTTATTCATATATAATAGAAAATGATTCCATCATAAAAAGAAACTCTGTTATTTAATATGAATCAGAAGCATGGAAAAGTCAAAAGAGTATTATGTTAAGTGAAATAAGCCAGGCACAGAAAGACAAATACCATGTGTTCTCACTCAAATGTGAAAGTTAAAATAGTTGACCTTATGGAAAAGTAGCATAGCAGTTACCAACATTAGAGAAAGTCAGCAGAGAGCTAGAGAGAGCAGCATGGTGGTTACATACATTGAAATATGACACTATATTCTGTAAATATGTACAATTATTACATGCCTAATCAAAAATTGTAAACTCAGATATCAGTTTAACATATATTGAACACAGCTGTGCTCTGTAGTAGTTTTAATACTGAACAACCATAAAAGAGACACTTTATTTCACTTGGCTGTGGTTAAGCACACAGCAGTGAACACAAGGACTCTGGGGGAATAATTGGACAGTGCTCTTGCAAAAGTTTGGGTGAGTACATGCAGTAGAGCAGGGAGGGGCCCAGAAATCAGGCACTCAACCAAGAGCATGCTTCCAATAGACTGGTGCTGAGCCGGAGGCTGCAGGCCTGGAAAAGGAGTGCCAGGAACTGTTGTATTCATGACAGAAAACAATGCCCTGTCTGAGACTGATGCACTCTCTGACATTGAAAATACTGCTGTGCTTTGAGTATAATTGTTGGCATTTAGAAACCAAAGAAAAAGAAAAACGTTATCAGACAAGAAAAAAGCCACACAACTGCACAAATCACTTTGTAAAGAATAATTGAGCTTCTAAACTATGTTCATAGTAGTGTTATCTGTAATAGCCAGAACCTGAAAACAATCTAGATGGCCCTCAACCAAAGACTAGATAAAGAAAATGTGGTCCACTTACACACTGGAGTATTACTCAGCTGTCAAAAACAATGACATCAGGAAATTTGAAAACAAATGGATGTATGTAACTACAAAAAAAAAAAAAAAAAAAAAAAAAAAAAAAAAACATCCTGAGTGAGGTAGCCCAGACCCAGAAAGACAAACACAGTATGTACTAACTTATAAGTGGATATCAGCTGTAAAGGATAACCATGCTACAATCCACAGACCCAGAGAGGCTAGGTAACATGGAGGGCCCAAATAGAGCCACATGGATTCCCTGAGAAGAGGAAATAGAAGACATCTCCTAGTTAAACTGGTGGTGGGGGGGAACATGAGAGATCCAGTTGGGCAGGTTGGGGGCCTGACAGACGGGAAGATTAATGAAAGAGATATCTTGATGGGGGGGGGGGACTATTTCAGGGTTAGGGGGAAACCTGGTGCCAGGGAAACTCCCAGGCATCCACAGGATAACCCCAGCTAAGACTCCTAGCAATAATGGAGAGGGTGCCTGAACTAGACATCTCCTGTACTCAGATTGGTGACTACCCTAATTGTCATCAGAGAGTCTTCATCCAGTAACTGATGGAAGCAGATGCAGAGATCCACATCCAAGCACTGGGCCAAGCTCCAGAAGAAAGGGAGGGGGAACTGGATGAGCTGAGCTAGGGAGGTCAAGATCATGACAGAAGACCCACAAAGATAGCTGACCTGGGCTCCTGGGAGCTCAAGGACTCTGGAGTGACAGCTAGGGAGCCAGCATGGGACCAACCTAGGCCCTCTGCATGTGTGTTACAGTTGTGCAGCTTGGTCTACTTGTGGGACTCCTAGCTATGGGATCAGGGCCTGTCTCGAGCACTTGAGTTGGCTTTTTGGAACCTATTCTCCTTGCTGGGTTGCCTCACCCAGCCTTGATGCAGGGAGCAGAGCTTGGTCCAGCCTCTATTTGATGTGCCATGCTCTGTTAACTTTGGGAGGCCTACCCCTTTCTGAACAGAGATGAAGGAGAAGTGGATGGGGGGAGTTATAGGGGAGGTGAGGGAATGAAAGAGGAAGAGAGGAAGGAGGGTAAAGGGGGAAACTGCAATCAGGATGAAAAATAAAGGAAATTTTTCAATTAATAAAAAAATCTCAGAAACTAGAAACTGTAGCAGTACTGACATGTGTGTGTGCGCACGCACGCATGTGTGTGTATGCATGTGTGTGTGTGTTTAGTTTTGTCATAGTACAAAAGAAATGTGTAGATCTTATCTTACCTTTAAAAAATAAAAGAATACATGCAGAACACTGATTTCCATAACACAATGTTTCTATGGAAACTGGCTTGGCCACACAGGACAATCAGACAACCTAACACACAAAGAAATATGGTTTTTGGTATTTATGTTTTGACTGATTTTCAAGTTTGGCTTCACGTTTCAGATTTATATGAGATTCAAAGTATATCCATGAATTTCATTGAAGGTTCCACCATAATTTTCATGGACTTCTTTAAGATATTAACAGCCAATCACTCCGGGCTTATTTTAATCAGATCCAACTCTTGTGATACATCACCAAAGGAGCACAGAAAGTTAGAGAAATGGTGTGTTAATATAATTATATTTTTGCTTCCAGCTATGAATGGATTGGAAAAGGACTCAAGTTCAGGACTGTGTAGCAAAGGTTTCAAGGAGCTGTGCCTCTGACTATAGCTGGGTAAGATATTCAGGGCTTGATAAGACTTCATTGATTAAAACAGCATCCACTAATTTTCTATGTAGTCTGAGAATTTTCAAGTGAAATCCAGATATGTTTAAAGGAACAAGTCCAGATATAGAAGTGAGTCTGCTTAAGTGATGTCTAAGTGAATCTGAAGCAAATGGTTGATGGGGAAATGTCAGCCACCATACAAAGCCTTGTGGCGAGTAAAAACATAGATTCATTGCTAAATTTAGCTAGTGGGTTTGGTTAAAAAGATCATTTTATTATATTTTTATTTTACAGCCTTTGAATTATAAAATAACAGGAAAACTTGTAGAATAAATGATGAAGTTTCCTGGGTAGCCAGAAAACTCTGGTACTCTGACATAGGTTTTTGGTTGGTTGGTTGGTGTGTGTGTGTGTGTGTGTGTGTGTGTGTGTGTGTGTGTGTGTGTTGTGTTGTGTTGTGAATTAAACCCAGTGAGTCATACAAACATATTATCTACAACTGAGACATACCCTTATCTCCCAGGTAGAGCTCTGAAGTGGCAAATGTGAGACATATAGCAATCTCCATGGATAGCATCAACCACTTTAGCATTTTCTAAACAACTAAATAAATAAATTTTTTAAATCTCAATAGTATTTTGTAGCTTTTTAAATCAAAATGGCATAATATAGCATAATACCAACATTTTCCAACAAATATCTCCCTTATTCTAGTTTTAGGGATGTTAAGGATAAAGAAATGTTGTCACCACAATAAAAGGATACTATTTAACTGACTTACTCCATTCACAAGGAGATTCTTCATTTCTTGGGCAGCAATCCATAAGATACTCAGTCCTGCTATCCAGATACAACTCTTCAGCACATTCCAACTGTCAGCACTGTTTGCTCTCAAATGTATCAGAGCAGTCTAGGGTTTACGTTATTTTGGTTTGAGTTTGATATAGCATAGACTGGCCTCAGACTCACTGTCCTCTTGCCTCAGCTTCTCACATTCTAGGTGAATATATCCTACTACTTCTAGCTTAAACTAACTTCGAATGAAAAAAGGGATTTCCTAGAAAGTGCCATTGCCACAGTTAGAGTACAGGATGCTCCCAGGCCTGTGTGGTAATGACAGGTTATTATTGGGAACAGTGAAGACTTTCAGAAAAGAAATATAGTGGCATGTTTATATCATTGAAGACACATTCTCAAAGATTGCTTTCTCTTTCTCTTTGTATGCTGGCAATGAGGCAAGTTCTTCTCTTCCCCATGTGGTGCCTTGCCACAGAAGCAACCAAGTCAGCCTAGGCATGGACTAACACCCCAAAATCAATGAGCAAAATAAAGCATTTCTCCTTATGAGTTGATCATCTTCATCTTGGGCTTAATTATATTAATGGAAAGCTGGATTTTATGGAAAACTAAACAAAGGGAAGAAAATCATAAGGTTTCATGTTTTACACTGTTCTCAAGTGTCTTTAAATTCTTCCTAATCTTTAAACAAAACAAACCTGGTAAGCATATATAATGGATTGTGGGAATAGATATAATGTAATCATCTGTCTATTCTTTCCAAATTCCAATAACTGTAATAATAATATTTGATTGACATCAGATAAGGAAAATATATTGATTGTTAAAAAAACATACTAATGTATGTTTCCCATAAATCAAAATGTCTCAGTGAGGCATGTGTTTATGTTCATGTTAAGATATCTGTATATAGATACATATGCACTCAGTGTGGCTCAGATTTTCTGATCCCTTACTTCAAATGTTTATGAAAGTCATTTCCAGTAGGAGGACTTCTACAGAATGTTCTCTTCAAATAGCAGCTGATTGGGAGAAATTTAAGACACCCTGAAGAGAGAGCACAGCTCATGCTACTCAACTGAATTTCTTCCATTTAAAGCTCAGGGGATATGGCAAAGTACAGCGTCTCCTAAAATCATTCGAACATGATGTGATGTAGAACTTCATACACAACAGAACAAGAATCCAGATACAAAATACTGGGAAACTACAGGATCAAAATGAACCTATAGCAGCAACACACCTGAAGACACTAGAGAACAGTATTACTGCTGGGAGACAGCTAAGCTCAGAGCCAAACCACAAAACCTCTGTCTCTGCTTTCCTGGCTTTGGAGCAAATAAATTATCTCTTTTGTCTTGATTTCCTCTGCTGTCAAATAATGAAAAACTCACCTAATCCACAAGGATATTGAAATACATGAGAGCGTATATAATGTGCCCAGGAAAATACAAGACACATACAAAACATTCAGGATACGATATTATTAACAACATATAGCCTCATCATGGGGCCAGTAGCGTCTTGTATGTCATGTCACTAATATCCTCTTTTACTGTGGAAACTTTCTTGGAAGATGAAGAAGCACTGCTGTTTTAAAGATGTGTCAGACCCAATAGAATATAACATTTATAATATATAATTCCAATTGTCTTCATAAAGTGTGTGGGTATGTGATATATATATATATCACAGAAAAGATTATATAGAATTTCACTTTGTTATAATTCACATATGCATACATACATATGTCAGAGAGTGTATGGTGTTTCTTCTAACAAAACCTAAATACTCCAAACATATTTTGCCTTGGGTGATACAGGACTTAAAGCACATTGTATTTCTGTTCATTCATAGACATGTCTCTCTCCAGAGTGGGATATGAAAAGAATTTTCTCCTTGGACCCAGTAAAATAAAAAAGACCAAAGATACATCATGCTCCCAAAAGCAAAAAAATCTCAAATTTCCCTTATTTTACTAAATTTTTTGTCTACCCCAGATTGATGAAACTGTACATAATTTATGTGCCTTAGATAATTTATTTGGGGAGTTATTTAATTTACATGATATTTTTGAAGTGTTTCTGTGTTTGTGTTTATACATTTACCTATAAAACTAAGTATAGACATATGTACTTTGAGCCTTGACTATTTTCAAGAACAGGGGTTAGTTAAATGTAAAATAAATGAAGTAGGAAGAAGTTACTCGTTTTTATTAATTTATTTCACTATTATTTTAAAAATCATTTTAAATGTTTATTACTTATTAAATTAAAACTCAGTGTAATAAATGAACATAATAGAATCTAAGTTGTTACTATGATTACTGCATTGAGTGAACTAATTTCACATATTTGTATGACAGGGAAAAAATGCTTTTATTTGAACTTAAATAATTCAAGGAATGCTCTATGATACACCAGATGCTTCTTCATACTAAATCTCTTGATGAAAACTACTTGAAAAGAAAACAAAATACTAAAAACTTCTCAGAAGCAGTAAACAACTAACATTTCAGTGAAAGACTCTGGTGCAGGAAAAAGGGTTGGGGATTTAGCTCAGTGGTAGAGGGCTTGCCTAGCAAGCACAAGGCCCTGGGTTCGGTCCTCAGCCCTGGAAAGAAAAAAGAAAAAAGAAGAGGGTGAGGAGGAGAAAGTGGAGAGGAGGAGGTGAGAAGGAGGAGCATGGGTAGGAGAAGGAAGTTGAGGAGAGGATGGGTAGGGGAAGAAGAGAATGGATAGGAACAATACCAACAAGAGTAAGAGCCAGAAATTTGAGCTCAGCTTCTGAAATTGCCTTGCTTCTGAGAGCACCTGTGGGTTTCTAAAAGGATACTCAATCAGTCTGTTGAGTTGAATAACCAAACCCTCATAGGTCCTTGGTGATAAAAAAAAAAAAATTAATTTCCTCTTTGTCAATGTACAAGTCAGGTGATTTGAAAACTTTTTTGCTCTCAATTAGAATATACAATCCCAATAGATAAGGGTTGACCAGAAGTCTGAAACCTATTTTAGAATATTCTTAATTCCTGGTTGGATTAGCATTGAATTATAAGGGCTAGTTCACCTGTCAAAACCAGAAACAAGGCATTCAAATTCAAGATTAACATAGAATTTTTTAATGTAAGATGCTATAAACAGTTTTAATTTGCCATTTCAGTTATTCATGTACAATGTCCAGCACTCATTCAAAATGAACAAACAATGACAAGACAGTGGAATTGAAGATGGTAAGCTATGGAAACATACCTTCAAGGGATGCCAACCAATTAGAAATGTAAGGCACAAGTTTCAGAGAACTGTGCTTAATATGAAGAGACAAATCAAATGAAAAATTCCAGTGGAGAACTAAATACTGTTTAATAAAAAGAATTATATTTAAAATAGAAAACTTTCTTTTTTATATTGTGTAGTCTTTTGTAATTTTAAGAATCCTTCAAAATAATTATGTTGGTGACCAAGAAACTATTAACACAAATTTGGTGATACTTATTATGCCTTTTTTTATAATTTCAGTTTTCTTGGGTATTTTTAAATTTGGAAGACCTAAAATTTTTAACAATATTAACTCCTTGCCTTCCAAATATTAACTTTATAATGACTTTATACTTGGGACAACAGTTTTCTGTCCTCGATGAGTGACCAATTTCATCCTCTTTTCAGTGTCTCCCTTCTTACTCCCATACAATTTTCAATTTAAGGTCCCTCCTATTGAAAAAGCCTTCTAACAATTTCCTAATTATAAGTATTATGAATGTAAATGAGTAGCTATGGAAAATGGGCTAACTAATATATGCATTAGAGCGAATATACTGCTAAATTATAAAACTGAGGATTTAATGACAGAATAAGGAAGTGTTGAAAGGCACAAAATTGCATGAAAATAAATTAAAATTAAAATCAAGCATATTGTCTCCTCTCTTCAGAGAACAGCAGCTGCTTCTGTGCTGTACTTATTGAAAGAGCTGATGTCTACAATGCTGTCTGGTTTCTCTCTGTATGTATGCATACACATATTTGTCACATTTACAACCCATGAATACACGGAAAACAGCAGGCTGAATTGACATTGTTTTCTTTCTAAAGTATCCCCTTTTGGCACACAATTAAAGCCGAAGACTATCCAATAAGAAAAACAAATTCTAAAATTATGAAGTTATAACATGTTTGGAAGAACAGACTTCTTGAGATGTTTTCCTGTGTTCAAACAAATGAGTCAATTTCAGAAAAATTTTATTTGGGAAAGCAACCATTTATTATAAGGCTTGTGTTAAGAATTTGCCCATGAGAACTCTGCCTGCTGCTTGATACTAGTAACTTATTATATATGGGTATTTTCAGACAGGAAAAAACTCACAAACACCTATTGTAGGTACCAACGTTCTACTGTGACAGGAAGAGCAAAAGACCTGTACTGTAGGCAGGAGGGAAGATCCTTGAAGTAAGCTTGCATTCTTCCCCTGAGTAGATCCTAGGACCTTTGGTGAGCCCTGACATGAGGTGAGCTAGAAAGTTGGGGAGGGGGTAGTTCCTAAGAGGTAGAGAGTACATTATCCCTCTCCTGAGCCTGGGGACACAGAACGTAGAATCTGATAGTACCAAAGCACCCAGCACCTGAGAACAGAAACCTGGAAAGAAAGGTGAGGTAGCAAGAATTAAGCACAACAGCTGCAACTCTTTTTTTTTTTTTCTCCAGTTGTTTTCTGATTAACTTGAGAATCACCTCCCTAAAAATAGAAAAGCACAAGATGAAAACTGGTAAAAGGATTTTATTTACCCGTCTGTGCTTGGAGAGGCCTTGTAAGGCCCAGTCTGTGAGTCAGAATAACTGAAAGTGGATGAGTGGCAGAACAATGGAAATGGGAAAGAGGTTAATGGAGATTCAACTCAGCCTTACAGTGGGAAAGGAAGTGAAGACCATTTCCAAAGGTAAGCCAGATATCTACTACATATAAATAAAGTGAACAATGTACCAAAAGATATAAAAGTTATAAATATTTGCACCAAAAGTTGGGGATTCTAATTTCATAAAACAAGAACTAATGAAAATAAGATGTCAGATAGTTCCTCATACAATGAAGATAAGTGATTTTAATACCCTACTCTGATCTCCACAAGTCATCCAAACTAAAACCGAACAATAAGCCTCACAGATAAACTACACTATAAATCAAATGGTCAAAATAGAAAAACACAAAATACTTCATCCATCAGTTCCAGAATACACATTCTTCTCAGTGGACCATGGGATCTTCCTAAAATAGATAATATTCTAAAGTAGAAATAAAGTCTTACCAATAAAAAGATAACTAAATAATTTCTCATATATTTTTGGATCACAGTGCAGTAGCTCTGCATGTAAAAAGCAAGAAAAACTAAAAAAAAAAAAAAAAAAAAAAAAAAAAAAAAAACCTATGTAAATACATGGACACTGAAAACTACACTCTTTCAAGACAGGGTTTCTCTGTGTAACCATCCTGGCTGTCCAGAACCCACATTTTGAAGAGCAAGCTAGCTTCAAACTCACAGATATAAGCTTGCCTCTGCCTCCTAAGTAGGTGCTGATTCAAGGCATGTGCTATTATCACCAATCAAATGGCCAATGAGCCACTAAATGACACAAGGACAGAAACTCTAAATTTCTTAGAATCAAATGAAAATGAAAGCACAACTGGTGAAACATTTGGGGCACAGCTATGGCAGTTTTAAGAGGAAAGCTTATAGCCATGAGTACTTACATTTGAACAAAGTGAGAAATGTCTCAATTAAATAACCTAATGATATATGTCATGCTTCCATAAAAACTAACTGAGCTCCAAAGTCATGGACAGCAAGAAACAATAAATATCAATGCACAAAATAATGAAATGGAGACTAAAGGGACATGTATGGAATCAACCAAAGAGTTGGTTCTTGAAAAAAAATAAACAAGACCAACAAACCTCTAGCCAAACTAACCAAAAGAAGGAAGAAATGATGCGAGTTAATACAATTAGATATATAAAGAGGATACTATAGACTACAGTGAAATCCAGAAAACCTTGAACACTTCAAAAACTTACATTATACAAAACTAGAGAATATTGATAAATTTCTACACATATATGACAATCATATTGAAGTAGAAACAAAAAGTCTGTCAAAAAATTGATTCACTACTAAAATTGTACCAAATCATTAAAGAAGAACTAACATCAATGCTCTTCAAACTATTCAACAAAAAAAGAAGGAAGAATGCTACAAAATTCATTGTACATAAAGAGAATTACTTAATCACAAAATCAAATATAGACAACAAAGTTATAGGCTAATTCCCTGATGAGCATAGACAAAACAAAAAACAAAACAAAACAAACAAACAAACTTCTCAGCAAACTCTGACACACAAGATTCAAGAACACATTAAGGTCATAGGCACAAGCAATTTAGTTTCATTCCAGGGAGGCAATGTTGGTTCAACATACTTAAATCAATAACTATAATAGACATGAAAGTGTGTGATCATCTTAATGAATTCTTAATGGCTCTCAACAAAGCTCAACATCCCTTCATAAAAAAGCCATGAGTAAACCAGGAATAGAAAGAAACTACCTCAACATAATAAAGGCTATGTATGACAAATCCATGACCAATGTTATACTAAATGGGGAAAACTAAAAGCATTTTCTGAAAACTCTGAAAGGATATTAGGGTATCCACTATATCCATGTTTATTCAGCATAGTACTCAAAGCCTGAGGTGGAGCAGTATGGCAAGATAAACAAATTAAGGACAAAAATAAGAAAGAAAGAAATCAAATCTTTCTTATTTCTGGACTACATGATCCTTTTTATTTGGATTTTTTCTAAAATTATGTAGGGAAAATTAAAAACTTCTCATGCATGGATACTAAAAGAGGCATGCACAATAGTAAAGAAAAATTTAAAACTCTGCAGTGCAGTGCATCAACAATAGAATAAATAAATAAGTTGTTTTGATATAGTACTTTATGATAATTAGATTTAAAAAAAACTTACTGTTAGATTGAGTAGCATGAGTGTTTTTCTTGGAAATGATAAAGAAAAAAATGCAGACATTACCCTAGCTCCATTTCAGTTCCTGTGGTAACCTGACAGCACTTAGGAAAGAAAAAATGTACTTTAACTTATAGTAACATGTTACAGTCCATCACAACAATGACATCAAGACCTGAGCTTAAAACAGCTGGTCACGGATCAGAAAGAAATGAGTGTAATGCTTCTTCTGCTTAGCTCACTGTCTCTACTTTTATAGTGTGAGACACACCCCAGGGGATCATGCCATTCACAGGCACTAAATCTTCCCACAGTAATGATTACAAGCAGTATAGCACCCCATAAACACTCCCACAGGACAATCTGATTAAGACAACCCTTCATTCAGACTTTCTTCCCAGGATATTGAAGATTTTGTTAAGGAGACAATTAAAACTAACCATTATATGAGTATTTATCTACCAACACTTCACAATCAGAAAATAATATTGCCAATAGATATTAAAACTCTGATTATTTACAGACATAGTGACTAGGAAGTCACAAGGTAAGGATAATGGGTAACAATATTTTAATTTCAGTTTTACTTATAAAGTAATATTTATGCTAAAAGTTCATCAAGCTACATACCGTTACATACTTTCCATTGTATATGCTATTTCTCAAATAAAAAAATAAAAAGTAAGTTTTATGACTTAAAATTTACAGATACCCATAATAAAATTGTTCATTTCTCCCCTGAATCATATTCAAATCTCAATCAATATGCAATTCTGGTTTCTTCCTAATATTTATAACATGAGTGTAGTAATATATTAGGTACCCTAATAAAATTTGCTTGAAGAACAGAGGACAGAACAAGCCACTAGATTAAACATAGATGCCAGATAGTGGTGGCACACCCTTTTAATCCTAGCACTCAGGAGGCAGAGATTCATCTGGATCTCTGTGAGTTCAAAGCCACCCTGGACTACATGAGATTGATTCAGTCTAGAAGAGAAACAGATCCAGACACTGGTGGCACACACCTTTAATCCCAGTTCTTGAGATCTCATGCCTTTGCTTGGGAAGCACACAGGCCTTTAATCCCAGGACATGATGGCTGGGCAGAGAAAGGTATATAAGTTGTGAGGAAACAGGAACAAGAGGCTTTTCAGGCTGAGGAGTCCTAGAGGTAAAAAAAAGTGCCTTGTTCCTTTGTCTCTCTGAACTTTCAGCATTTACCCCAATATCTGGCTCAGGGTTTTTATTGTAAGACACTTTAGATTTCATACAACACATGAGTCTTTTTTTACACAGGCCTGTCTCATATAAATGACAAAATTGTCTTCAACACTATTGTCAGAGAGCTGATGACACAACAAAACTTCTTGCCATTACATAGCATGACCTTTGGTATACCTCCAGTTGACATTGCCAAGTACTACGCTAGATCCATTCACTTATAAATGTCATCTTCATCTCACATTTGTGAAGAAGTAAGCATCACTGTGGACATTTTTGTCAGTGAAAAACTGGCTTCTTACAAAGTTACAGATATCTATTACCACTGCCACTCCCAGTTTGCTCATGTAGATCTCATCCATTTCTCAGTCATTGGGCGATCCCTGTGTCTTTTTCAGGGTCCTCTTTACTAGGTAGTTTCCCTGGAGTTGTGAGTTGCAGTCTGGTTATCCTTTGCTTTACTCTGGTATCCACTTATGAGAGAATACATACTATGTTTGTCTTTCTGAGTCTGGGAACTGTCCTTGGTGCATAGGCTGGCTTTTTGGAGCCTAAGGCCTAGGCTGGGACACTTTGCTCAGCCTTGGTGTAAGGAGGAGGGGACTGGACTTACCTAGGCTGAGTCTACCAGGCTGAGCTGAATCCCCAGGGGAGAACTTGCCTTGGAGAAGGTGGGAAATGGGGAGTGGATTGGGGGGGCGGGAGGGCTGAGGGGTGGGAGGAGGGGGAATGGGGGAATTTGTAGCTGATATGTGAAATTAAATTAATTATAAAATAAAAATATATATTTAAAAAAGTTACAGATCAAGGTCATCCATTAACGATAATGATTAATTCTGAAAATTACTGTAATAATTAAATATAACAAAATATTTGTCACTGTTAATCCAAACTCATTCCTGTGGCAATGTTCCAGTGGCATCTTCTTTGTAGTCTACCAAGGCCAGCAAGCCATTGTCATTAACATTTTACATCACATAGACAAAGCCATTCAGGTTTTCTTTTAACCAGAGAAATTCTTATGTAACCCCAGTAATGTAAGTATATAAGTATTTAAATAAGGTATATAACCCAACAATTACTGATAATAAACCATCAATAAATATATTTAAATAATTCATTATATACCTGTATATATGTAATTTTGCCATTTCTTAAAACTGAAAGTATATGTCATACTAATGATATAGACAGGTTACTTTATTTATATCTAGAGAATTAAATTTGGGCTGAATATTTGATATTGCATTGCCAAGGCTTTCAGAGTTGATCGATATTTTGAATGAATTTTGGCTTGGTATAAAATTTCCAGCAGATCTGAAATGGTCCTATGCATGTGTACTATTTTGAAGTATGCATTTATGCTAAGTGACAGTCTTAGCATTGGCAATTATAATATCAAAATATTTATGAAACTCAAGTCATAAACACAAACAGCAATTTTTTAAAAATGAAACATTCTAACAAATACAATCCAAATGTATACTAAATCAATACTTACTTGCACGGAATAACAATTAATGAGTACAAGGCTATGAATTTGAAAGAAAGCAGGGAGGGGTACATGGAAGGAGGAAAAGGAAGGGAGAAATGTAATTAAATTACAACTTTAAAACAAACTCCGCTGTTTTCCATAATTAAACCATTATGTTTCCATAACAGAGGAGAACTTTGTAGTGCAGAACAAGCACTGTGACTGGTGTTCATAACATCCAGCAGTCTGAGCGTGAGCTGAGGTCATTCCGGCAGCATTTGCTGATGGCATTTGTCACTAGTCAGTGCAAAGTGCTCTCGTATACTCAGAAGCAAGGTAAAGTCAGCTGACACACCCCCAGCAGGCACCACGAGAGACACCCCAGATTCACTACACATTTGATTTTGAATAAAGTTTGGGTCACTGCACCTTCAGAAAACTGCCACTGTTGCCAAATTTTCCCCAAGCTCCATATTCGGTTCTGCATTGCCACCCATGGTTTGAGAAGCTGTGCTTTAGGCCGTGACCCTAATAAGCAACTAAATGCATTGCTAACCTTAAAAAAAAGTGTTCAGAAAATTATGGGGACTTTTAACTCACAGAGACAAAATCTACATGGTTTAGTACAGACATAGATTTAAACCACGGATGCATAATGTTTAATGATTCCTAAGTTTGGCTATAGTGCATGTGGTGGTTTGAATGAACATGACCCCCACAGGCACATAGGGAGTGGCATTATTGGAGATATGGCATTGTTGGAGTAGATATGGCCTTGGTGGAAGAAGTATGTCACTGGGGACGTGCTTTGAGGTTTCAGAAACTCAAGCCAGGCCCAGTGTAACTCTGTCTTCCTGCTGCCTGCCAATCTGGATGTAGAATTCTCAGCTACCTCTCCAGCACCTTGTCTGCCTATGTGCCACCATACTTTCCACCATGATAGTAATGGACTAAATCACTGAACTATAAGCCAACCACAAATAAATGTTTTTGTTTATGAGTTGCTGTTGGCATGATGTCTCTTCACAGCAATAGAAACCCTAACTATGACAGTGCTTCAGAGTTAATCAAAATCATTTTTGCATATTGTAACCAATGGCCATTTCTAGTTAGACTACATATTCTTAAAACATTAAAAGAGGCTCTGAAATTCAACCAGGTAGAAAGAAGTAAACTTCAAAATAATGACTGAAGTCTTTTCTACTAAGGTGTAGCATCACCCTATTGCAAAAGCCAGTATCTTGCCTGGCATTCAACTCATAGGTATTTAAGAAAAAAAAGATATTTGAAGTTCACCTACAGATGAGAGTTTTCTTCTTCTATGTTATTAGTGAAATAGCTAGCCTTCCTCTCTCTTTCATTCTGTATGTTCACTCTGTAGACCAGGCTGCCCTCAAACTCTCAGATTTGCTGGCTTCTGCCTCCTGAGTGCTGGAATTAAAGGTGTGCTTCACCACCACCTATCTCTGGGTGTTCTTTTGAAATGATCTACAATTATACATTTATAACACGGAAAGAATACACAGATGCCACTGGATTCAAAATCCCACTCATACAACTGAATTTTAATTTCAATGAAAATATCTATTAGAAGCTCTTTGAGTGGCCTTGTTTTGTTGTTGTTGTTGTTTAATTCATTATCATGGACTACATTATGAATTCTATCATGTGATATGAAAGCAATGTGTATAACATTGTGCCAGACTAGGGTGCCAGACAAAGAACTGTAGCATGAATCTTAACAGGTCTTATTAATAAAATCAAACCTGAGCCGGGTATTAGGGTGAATGTTGGAAGATCGGAGAGACAGAACAAGCCACAGCTTCCTCACCTTCCCAGTTCCTCAGCTGATCCTGCTTCCTCAGACTGAAAGCCTCTGAGTCCTCATACAGAATGGCTCTAAGCTGAACTGCTGCTAGGAGCCTAAAAGCTTAACCAGCCAAATGCTTCTAGTTTCTGGTCTTCACACCTTATATATCTTTCTGTTTTTGCCATCACTCCCTGAGATTAAAGCCTCACTTCTTGGGATTAAAGGCGTGAGTCACCATGCCTGGCTGTTTCCAGTGTGGCCTTAAACTCACATAGATCCAGAGGGATTTCTGTCTCTGGAATGCTAGAATTAAAGGCATGAGTGCCAACCACCATTTTCTAGCCTCTATATCTAGTGGCTGTCTGTTATCTGACCCCAGATAAATTTATTAGGGTGCACAATATTTTGGGGAACACAATACCACCACATTTTTCTTTTCAGAATAAAGATACCTTTGCCCATACCCAGCAGGAAGCAATTTTAAGAATACAACGCCCATATTCCCAAAGAGGTGGTGTGGGGCATGTGATTTTTTGGTCTTTTAATGGGTTTTGGGTCTGGGATAATTTTCATGTTTAGGAGGGTTGGTTACAAGTTGTTATTAAAGGTTAGGAAAAAGCCTAAGCAAAGGAGATTAGATTTAAGGTTCTTGTTTTTAAAAAAAAGAAAGAAAGAAAAAGACAATTAGTAGTTTTAAATACTTTATATTGGATTGGATTGTTTTATATTGTATACAAATTATATATATTGAGATTGATATTGTTAGAAAATGCCATGCATATATTTCTAATCTTGTTCAAGATATTGCACTTACACCGTTCATTTAACAATGTAATGCAATTTGCTGATCCTTGAATGTTATTATTACCAACTATTATGATATATAGAAATGAAAGTTAGTGGTTAGACATTACAATCGAACTTGTAGTCATATTAGGTGTGTTTTCAAGATCGAACAGATATATTTTAGATAGACAAGTCATCTTCAAACCCTTCAGAGATCTACAGAATATGGCATTTAAAATGTTTTAATAACTTAGAAATTTTTTTCTTTTTTGTTATGACTATGAGACATGTCAGCTCCTGGCAGTACCAATCAACTTCAGAGAAAATATGGGCATTGAAGAAACTACATATGGAGTTAACTTTCATTGTTGCAAAAGTTAGCCCCTGGATAACAAAGTATCCTCAAATCAACTGCTGACAAAGAGGACAGAAAGGACATGAAACAAAGGACTACCAATTCTTGCCAAAACAAGTGTGGTTGTGGCTTTAACAAAAGGCATCTTCTGAGGCCAGGACAATATGGCACCATCCCTGAAGTGAGTGACCTTTGCAAACTGGAAAAGGTACCATGCCCTTTTCTTTAAAGGCAGCTGAACAAGCAGTGGACCGATGGCTTCTGAGGTGCACTGGAACAGCAGCTGAAATAGTGTTTCTGGTGTCCTCTCATCAAATGTGAGGTCAAACTGTTGACCTGTGTACATCCTAGTGCACAAATGAGTCTGTCAGATACGCTAAGCCTATAGGCTGAAGATGATGCCCCAACACTGCAGAGAAACCTCAGGTGACTGTCCAGGCAGCTGGCTGTTTCTGTCAACTCACACTTTTTTTGGAAGCTGCTTGCATGCACTTTCTGTTTTTATTTTTTATTAGGTGGTATTATTTCCTTCTTGGATCTCTGAGGGAGTTGAGGATCAGTTAGTTATAGTTATAGTTTTCCTTGTTAAGAATTTCAGAAAATAAACACACTAAGAGGTATAAGTGTATAAATTTGAAAGACATTATAAGACAGTTCTGTTAGTAATGTAAGTTAGGATAGAAAGTGAATCAGGAACATTTTGAACTTACCAAAATAGGATAGATAATGGAATTATTTTCTCTGAATCTGTCAAATACAAATGGACTAGACATTGTTTCGGTATTTATTGCTCATAGTTATTGTACTTTTGTATACAGTTTTTCTTATATTAGTTACAACTTTTTTCCTTTTTTCTTTTTATTAAAATAGAAAAGGGGAAATATGGTGATATTTTGTTTGTACTGGAATGTGATTTTATTTGTATGTTAATAAATAAAGTAGCCTGGGGGTCAGAGCTAATAGCAAGCCAGAGCAGAAGCTAGGCAGTGGTGGCATACACCTTTAATCCAGATCACATGACAGGCAGATCTCTGTGTGTTCAAGGATACAGCCAGCATGGAAACACACACCTTTAATCTCAATACCAACCATAGAAGACCTAGAGGTCTGTACAGACACACAGTGACGAGAGGTCATGTGGTTGGGTTTGCAACCAATGAGAAGGCTGAACAGAAAGTCTATAAAAATGACAGAGACACAGGAAGTAGACCTCTTGCTGAGGGAAGGACAGGAGCAGCAGTGAAGGGTAAGGTTTATAGCTCTTAACTATTGCTCTGACCTCTTGGCTTTTAACTCTGCAATTGGCTCTGTGTTTCTCATTTAACAAGATGGTTACATCTACAAAGAATGAGCAGAATTGGTTTATATTAACAAAGAAAGGATTTGGAACGATAGAAAGAAAAATCAAATCAAAGTCAGGTCTGTTTTAAAGAAAGAAGGAAGTTAAACATCAGAATCTTTCTTCCCAAGACACAGTATTCAAGTAATGGAGGCCAGGCAAGATTCAGCAAACATCCAGCGTAAAGGAATGAAAACCTCTAAATTAAAATTACTGTATTAATCAAGAGACACAGCCAGTAGCCTTCTCCCTGATCATTACTGTAACCAGAGCGTTACACAACCCAAAAGAAGCTACCCAAGTAGTAAGCACACCAGGAGAGATGCCATTCTATCTATCAGAAATAACTTGTTCTCTGAACCCTGATTAACTGCTTCTTCCCAAGGTGTAAACATTCCTAGCATACCAAATATCAGGGTGGACTAGTAGTGAGGAAGGAGGCAAGAGATTTAAAGTAGAAGCTTTTAAGATGTCAGTCTTGCAAGCAAACCAAACTAGTGGGAACTCATGAACTTTAGAACAATACCTGTGGAGCTTTCATGGGACTAGACAATGCCCTCTGCATACTCAAGACAGTTGTGTGGCTTGATCTGCTTGAGGAGCGCCTGGACAGTAGGATCAGGATCCATCCTGATGCATGAGCTGGCTTTTTGGAGCCCACTACCTGTGGTGGGACACCTTGCACAGCCTTGGTGCAGGAGGAGGGGCTTGGACCTGCCCCCACTGAATGTACCAGGCTCTGCTGACTTCCCATGGGAGGCCTTACTTTGGAAGAGATGGGAATGAGGGGGTGGATTGTGGGGGGAGGGGAGAGGGAGGCTGGGAGTGGGAGGAGGGGAGAGAGAAGGATCTGGGAAAATAAATTTTTTTAAAAAAAGATGTCAGTCTTCAGCTTGTGCTTACTCTCTGGGTCGTAGCTGTTGTTTTCAGATATCGAAAGCCATAGACAGTTTCCACATAGAAGTAACCTCACCTGATCAACATTTCTTAAAGATCACTTCAGATATGAGCTAAAAATAAATAACAAGAAAAGCAATAACAAAAGCAGAAAGACAAATTTAGAAGAAAATTAAATAATTGATGTGAAATATAATGGTCATTTATAATAACATGCTCCAGTGAAAGTGTCAAACCCTGTATGCATGGCAATTAGACACTAGGGTATTTTTGTTGTTGGTGGTGGTGGTAGTTTTAATATTATGTCATCTGATCTACATCATATGTTTATATATACATGAAACATCTTAATCAAAAGGAGTATTATATCTTAATCAGTAACAATAAAATTTTGTACTTGAAAATAAGTGACACATTTTACTCTAAATTGTTAATACATGATTATCAGGCATTCTTTATATATCCAGTTCACTGAATTTTTGTTACTAGTTTCAATAACTTTAAAGTTGCAGAAAAATTGAAAACATCTGAAAATAGTAATGACTTTTAAAACATAAAGATAATAAATAACTTCTAAAACAATAGAAAATGCAAAGTTATGATAAATATAAAGAAATTTAAAAGTGATCTTAGCAAATGAACAGATAGAATACATCAACAGAAAAACAAACCCCCTAAAACAACTAAATGAAATCTAGACCAAAGGAGTTTTATACTGAAATGAAGCACTTGCAGGGGAGGCACAGCATATTGGAAAAGCCAGAAGAGGCCAATGCACTTAAGGACAAAATAATGAAAATTATCTATTTTAAGAAAAGGAAGAAAAATTCATCAGATAAAATGAATAGAGCTTCCTTTGTCTATGAGCTAGTATCTAGTAGTACGATACATTCTCAACTGAAGTCTCAGAAGAAGAAATGAGGAAAAATAAGAAAACAAGTATTAAAAGAAATCATTACAAAACATGTTAAATTTTGTTCCAAGAATCTGAGGCATCTCAGAGTAAGATAAATATGAATAAAATCACAAGTAGACACATAAAAATTCAAACAGATAAAAATCAAAGAAATGAGAAAAATCTTGAAAGAGCCACAGGGGAGAAAAGACACATTACACATAGTACATTGTGTGAAATAAAGAACAGAATGTCAGAATACAGTGAAATGGTGTCTTTATAATGTGGGAGTGAGAAAGATCTCTCAAGAAATACATGAAGGCAAGCCAAAGATTGGGAGAAAATATTTCCAAAAGACATAGCTAATAAGAATCTCTTGTCCAAAATACACAATCTTTCAAAATGCAAGGACAATGAAACATAATTCCATTTTAAAAGTGGGTAAAAGCAATGGCCACACTATTGTGGATGATCATGGGTGGCAAATAGCAGATGACATAGGAATGAGATGTTCTTGGCCAGCATGCTGAACCCAGGAGAACCCAAAAAGCTGTGGGATATAGTCCTATACATTTGTAGGAAGCAATGGCATGTCCCTCAAATGCTACAGTACACACCAGTAAACAACTTCCAAAGTTAAAATGCTAGACTGCTTTTATAAACCTATCTGAAAGGCTAAAGTCTAAAACATTAATAGCAACAAATGCTAACAAGGATATATCGCAAGAGAAACTATTGATAAAAAGCAGAAGATAGTCTGACTTATTTTACAAGACTAAACATAGTCATAAAATAACAACCATTCCCTGGGAACCAACAGGCAACACTAGCCAGGGAAGCAGGCTAACTACAGATCTTAACCTAACCTTACTCTCCTGCAAGCCCAGTCTGTCAGGCTCATCCCCAGCTCTGTAGCAGACCATGTGCTGAAGCCTTCCCTTCCTCTCTGGCCCCATATCTGGAAGATCACACAGATCTTGTCCTCAAACATCCCTCTGCACTCACCCAGATGACCCAGCCCCAACTCCATCAGGCATTTCCTGGGAACCATCTGGTCACATTGGTCAGAAAAGGAACTGAGCTAACTGTAGGTCTTCACATCTCCCTCCTCACCTCCAAATGTAATCCCTCAGTTTCACTCCAGTTCTTTTGTGGTCTCTCCTCATTCTCTGTCCCCATTTCCAGGGAACTAAGTGGATCTTGGAGGAACACCCTACTTTTCTCTCTCCAGTGGACTCTCTCAGTCTCCCTCACATCTAGCTCACCTCCATTCTAAAGTATCTGCTTCCAATACCTAGAAACACATCTACCCAGAACCCCCAATGACTACACTTGGCAAGATATGAGAAGAATTCCCTAAAAGGCAACACACAGCTACTACACACTCCTAAGAACCAGAGAGGTCAACAGAAACCAAAGAACAAAATGCTCACCCAACAAAGACAAGATCAGATATCAATACCTAGGGTTACAATCATCCCAAACACAGTTACCTAGACACCAGTATAAAAACACAATTAGTAATAGCCAGAATAATATATACATACTAAAACCAAAAAAAAAACCTACTATGATGAGCCCTAAGAAATGCAACAGAGGTGAATTATAAGACAATTATATAGCCTTTATGAATATGAAAAGGGTCCTTAAAGCAGAAATAAATAAATTCTGTTACAAAACCTATGAAAACACAGTAGGTAGTTGAAGAAAATGAATAAAATAGTTCAAGATCTGAAAGTGGAAATGGAATCAATAAAGAAAATCCAAACTGAGGAAAATCTAGAAATGAAAAATTTAGGAACCTAAACAGGAAACAGAGAAACAAAAGAATATCAGGAATTGAAGGCAAGATAGAAGAAATTGATACTCCAGGTGAAGAAAATGTTAAATCTAAAAATCTCCTAGCACAAAACATCCTGGAAATCCAGAACACTAAAGAAAGACCAAACCTGCTGGGGATTTAGCTCAGTGGTAGAGCACTTGCCTAGCAAGTGCAAGGCCCTGGGTTCGATCCTCAGCTCAAAAACAAAAATAAAAAATAAAAATAAAAGACCAAACCTAAGAATAATAGGAATATAGAAAGGAGAAGAAATGCAGCTCAAAAACACAAGAAATATTTTCAGAAAAATCATAGAAGAGAATTTCTCTAATCTAAAGTAGATGATGCTTATCAAGATACAAGGATAGAGAATACCAAATGGACTGAGGCAAAAGAGACATTCCCTTCGGCACATGCTAATCAAAACACTAAACACACAGATCAAAGATAGAACATTCACAGCTGAAAAGGGGGAAACCAAGTAACATATAAAGGCAGACCGATTATTACATCTGACTTCTCAATAGAAAGTCTAAAAGCCAGAAGGGCTTTGGCATATGTTCTACAAACTCCAAGAGACCACAGATGCCAGTCCAGACTACTATATCCTGCAAAACTTTCAGTCACTATAGTTGGAAAAAACAGACATTTCATGATAAAACCAAATATAAGCAGTATCTATCCTATAAATTCAGCTTCGCAGAAGGTGCTAGTAGGAAAACTTCCATCAGAAGCACTTAACCACACCCAAGGAAACACAAAGAATAAATAATCCAAGACCAGCAAATCAAAAAAAGGGGGAAACACACATACACACACACACACACACACACACACACACACACACACACAATAAATCAATAAACACTGCTCATTGATAACTCTCAACAGCAATGGCTTCAATTCCCCCATTAAAATGACACAAACTGACAGAATGAATCTGAAAAACAGGATCCATCCTTCTGCTGCATACAGGAAAAATACATCAATGTCATGGGTAGACTTCCCTTCATGATAAAAGGATGAAAAAGATATTCTAAGAAAATGGTCCTAAGAGCAAGCTGGTGTAGCTTTTTAATATCTGACAAAATAGACTTCAAACCAAAAACTAATCAGAAGAGATAGAAAAGGACACTACATACTTATCAAAGAAAAAACCCACCAAAGGACTTTCCAATTCTTAACATGTATTCACCAAGCACAAGGACATCCAAGCTCATAAAAGAAACACTACTCCATCTTAGATTACGTATTGTCCTTCCCACATACTCCACTCTCATCCAGACAAAACTAAACAAAGAAATGCTGGAGATAACTGACATCATAAATCAAATAAGCCTGATATATATTTACAGAACAGTTCACCAAACACAAAAGACTATACTTTATTCTCAACAGCTCATGGAACTTTCTCCAAAATTGATGACATACTTAGACACAATGAAAGTCTCATTAGATACATGAAAATTAAAACAATACTCCACATCCTATCTGATAACAATGGACTACAACTGGACAGCAACAAAGCAGAAATAACAGAAAGTTTGCAAACTCATGGAAACTGAACAACTCACTGCTGAATAAAAAAATAGGTCAAGAAAGAAATTAAAGACTTTCTAGAATTGAGTGCAAAAGAAAAGGCAATGTACTCAAACTTACATAAATATAATAAAGATAGTCCTAAGAGTCAAGTTCATAGAACTAAGTACCTACTTTTAAAAAAATAAATTGGAGAGATCTCATACAAGTAACAAAAGTCATGCCTGAAAGATCTAGAACAACACAACAAAACCACCCAGAAATAGAAGGCATCCAAAAATAAGCAAACTGGAAGCTAAAATCAATAAAATGAAACAAAAAATCAATACAAAGTATCAATGAAGCAAAGAGTTGACAATTCTTTGAGAAAATAAATAAGACTGGCAAACCCTTAACCAAATCCAGCTTCATATGGCATCCAACGTGGAGACTTAAATATCCACATAGGGCCTGAGAAAGCAGTCTCTTGGGTAGGCTCAGCATATAGGCACAACTCTCATAGGAGGCCTTACTTGCAGCTGAGCACTTGAGCAGTGAACACGGGATACAAACTCCTGCTGCAGGCAGACACAACAAATTCCCAGTGTTGGAGAAGGTAAATATGGCTCCAGGGCTGGGTACCCACTGGCATGAGGCTAGGCTCTCACAGAACTGAAGGGAGTAGAGTCAGTGGCCAGCATCACTCCATGGAAGTATCCTAGCAGTTTAATACTTGTCTCCCATGGTCAGAGAAAGCTGCAAGTGCACAGCTGCAGACAGGCAAAAAACCAGGTCCAGACATTAAAAAAACAAAACAAAACAACAACAACAACAAAAAAAAAAAAAAACCTTAAAAGGTACAATATGCTAAAAAGGTGCTGAAGGAAAAAATGGGTATAAATAATCATAAAAAATAGTTTGAAAATACCCAGACTCAGAAAGATAAACATAGTATGTACTCACTCATAGGAGGATACTAGATGTAAAACAAAGATGACTAGACTGCTACACAACTCCAGGGAGGCTACCTAGAAAACAGGACCCTAGGAAAGACACAGGGATCCCTCAATGACAGAGAAATGGATGATATCTACATGAGCAAACTGGACGTGGTGGGGGCGGGGGTAATAAAGGGCAAGTTTCAAGGAAAAGAGAACTTAGGGGAGCAGGAGATCCCAGCTGGATCAAGGATAGAAAGGGAGAACAAGGAATAACAGACCATGATAAATGAATATTGCAAGAGGTATCCACATAACTTATTTTATGCTATACTACAGAGCTGCAGTAATAACAGCATGGGTGCCACAGGAAATACTGAGAAATGAAGACCACACGAGAACAGGAAGAAGCAAAGTGCTAGAGAGGTCCCCAGAAATCCACAATGATACATCCACTGTAGACTACTGGCAATGGTTGAGAGAAAGCCTGAACTGAACTAGTCTGGTGATCAGATGGCCAAACACCCTAACGGTTGTGCTAGAACTCTCATCCAATAACTGAGGGAAGTGGATGCAGCAATCCTTGGCCAGGCCCCAGGTGGAGCTCCAGGACTCCAATTGTCGAGAAAGAGGAGGGATTTTAAGAGTGTGAATTGTTGAGACCAAGATTGGAAAAAACACAGGGACAAATAGCCAAACTAATGGAAACACATGAATTATGAATCAAAAGTTGTGGAGCCCCCAACTGGATCAGGCCCTCTGGATAAGCGAGACTATTGAGTAGTTTAAACTGTTTGGGAGGCACCCAGGCAGTGGGACCCAGACCTGTCCTTAGTACATGAGCTGGCTGTTTGGAACCTGGGGCATATGCAGGGACACTTTGCTCAGCAATATTCTTGTTGTTCAGAATTTTTTAATCGTCCTTAGTCTTAGGTACTACCATATAAATTTTAAGATTGATTTTCCAATATCTGTGAAAAATTTTCCCTGGAATTTTGGTTGGAATTGCATAGAATCTGTAGATTGCCATTGGAAAAATGGCCATTTCCACAGTATTAATTCTTCCTAATCCATGAAAATGGTAGGTTTTTCCATCTTCTAGTGTCTTCCTCAATTTCTTTCTTCAGTGTCTTGAAGTTTTCACTGTAGAAGTTTTTCATGTTTTATTATTGGATGGGTTTGTTTTGTTTTGTTTGGGGGTTCAGCTGCTATGAAAAGAATTATTTTATTGGTTTCTGTGTCAGTATATTTTGTCATTGTTGTATAGGAAAGTTATAGATTTTTGTGTGTTAATTCTGTAACCTGTCTCTCTGCTGATAGTGTTTAAGAGAGTTTAGGTAGAATTCTTAGGATATTTTATGTATAGGCCCATATCATCAGACAAAAAAGATGCTTGGACTTTTTTTCCTATTTCTATCCTTTTTATTTCCCTCCCTTATCTTATTGCTCTAGCTAAATAATTCAAGAATTATGTTGAATAGGAGTGGAAAGATCCAGCATCTGTGTCTTCTTTCTAATCTTAGTGGAAATAAATTAAATTATTCTTCATTTAAGATGATATCAACTACATGTTTGTAATATATAACCTTTATTATTTTGATGTATGGTCATTATATTCCCAGCCTTTCTATAACATTTATAGTGAAGGAGCGTTGGATTCGGTCAAAGGCTTTTTAAAAATCATTTAAGATTATCATTTTATTTCTCTCCTTGAGTCTGTGTATGTAGTCTTTTGTGTTTGGGTAGAGTGTTCTGTTGACCTCTGTTATATCCATTTGATTTATGAACACTTTATGAGCAACTCCACCATTTCTCTGTTTGATTTTTATCTGTATAACCTATTGTTGAAACTGGGGTATTGAATCCCAGCAATAATGGTGCTGGTTTAATGTGTGGGTTTTGATCTAGCATTGTTTCTTTTATGAAACTGGATAGACTTGTGTTTGGTGGTAATGTGTTTATAATTGTGATACCTTCTTGATGGACTGATCCCTTAATAGATATGAAATTACCTTCTTTACCTCCTCTTATCAGTTTTGGTTTGAAATCTATTGCTAAATACTAAAATAGTTGTGCCAGCTTGTTTTCTAGTTGCATTTGTTGGAATATCCTTTTCCTTACCTTTGTTCAAAGACAGTGTCTATCCTTTATGATGAGGTTTATTTCTTGAAGTAGCAAAAAGATGGCTCCTGTTTTCTGACCCAAACTGTTACTATGTGTCTTCTTTCCTGGGAACTTGAGACCATTAATAGTCAGAGCTAATAATTAAACATTTATGAATTTCTGTCATTTCAATGATTGTCTAGTATACTATTTTTCCATGTGACTTTTTGGGTATTTTATTCAAAGTATTCTTTTCAGTATTCTTTGTAGGGGTGAAAAAACAAATTCCTCTAATTTGTTTCATTATAGAAACTGTTTATTTCCCTTTAACTTATATAAGATAGTTTTTCTATGTATAATATCCTGGAATTGGCAGTTGAATCTTTAGAATACATCTTTCCAAATCCCTCTGGCTTTCAAAGTTTCTTTCAATAAATCCACTTTTACTCTGATGGTCCTTCTTCTATAAATGACTTGGCTCCTCTCCCTTGCATCATTCAATATCCTTTCTTTTGTCTGTTTTTGGTATATTAACTACAATGGCTCATGGGCTCTTTTCTGGCCCAGTCTATTTGGTGTAGGCCTCTTGTACCTGTATGAGCATCTTTGCCTCAAGATTTGGAAAATTATCTCTTATGGCTTGACTGAAATTAATTTCTAAGCCTTTGACCTAGGATTTTTCTTCTTTTTCTTCTAAGCCTATAATTCATGTATTACTAAGGTATTGTTGCTTTGGGACAAGAGGGCATATTTACTTGGTTTTATCATTATTATTGTTGTCTATTATTATTATCATTATTATTGTTAATAATTGTGTTTTTTCTCATGAAACCTGGACTTAGGTTGTTGGTTGTATCTTTTCTTAAATTTTCAGCTCACTGGGCCAATGCCTGGAAGCAGTAAGTGGAATGAACTGCTTAAGGGAGAATGGAACAGAAAACGAGCCTCTGGGTGAAGTACTAGCTCACCTGATCTACATTAGGCAGGGCCACTTGTTGTGATATCAGGCTTGCAATGTCAGAGAGAGACCCCAAGATGTTGGGGTGGAGGGACTACTTTAATTTGTCTGCACAGAATCAAGCTTCATGGGGCAGTTCAACTGGAGCAGGATCCCAGGACTGAGGAGGGGTTACAACTAGAACAGGATTGTGGTGATATATTATGTAGCCCAATAAACTTATCTGAGGATCAGAGGATAGAGCCAGGCACTAGATTAGACATAGAGGCCAGAGGGTGGTGGCACACACCTTTAACCTGGAAAAGCACACATGCCTTTAATCCCAAGAAGTGATGTCAGGGCAGAGAAAGGTATATAAGGTGTGAGGAAACAGGAACACTAGCTCTTGAAGCTAAGGATTTTGTAGAGGTAAGAAGATGGCTGGCTTGTTCTGTTTCTCTGATCTTTCAGTTTTCACACCAATATCTGGTTCCAGGCTTTTTTTTTTTTTTAATAATAAGACCTTTTAAAATTCATGTCACACAGGATCCAGAAAGAAAGAGGGTTATGGGTGTTGAAAAAAATTCCTTGCCTAGTCCAAGACAAGCTGGTTGCCAATGGCATTACATATAAACCAGGTCCCTGGAAACATAGTTTTTCATATACGCAGAAATATTCCTCTTGAATTTACCTTCTCCCATTCTCCCCTCCCAACATTATATTATATAGTGAACATTTTATATTAAATATCAGAATTGGAAATAATTATTAAAAATTATGGTTCATCATTTATTAGTCATAGATTTTTCAGAGAAGACTCCTATATTTAGAAAACAGATTATTCTTCTAGATCATGAAGCATATACAGGACTTGGCCCATGGAACATTTTGTAATGGTGGGAGTGTTCTGTATTTGAAATGTCCCACATGAGAGTTGACATATTCAAATTGATGTGAACAAAGAAAATAGGCCACAATGACTGAAGAATTGAATTTCTGATTTTAATTTTTAATTAATTTGAAATTTAAAAATCACATATGAATAATGACTACATAACAGAAAATATAGTTCTTTACTAGTTTATTTTCTAGAGTATTCTTGGTATTCATGTTAGTATTTTGAGCTCTCTTTATCTTTTTTCATGGGACACATGAAGATCATGTGCCTTTGGGAACTCTAGGTATGGTCTTTGTGCTTAGAAGCCTGGAATTTTGGCAACTAAGAGGCACAGATAGGATGCAGAGATAATTTGTCTTTTGCTTTATGTAGCTTGATAGATACTTAGGAAGCCACTTTGTTCTGAGGCTCCAAGTTTTCCTCCAATCCTGAAAATAATTTTCCTATTCCTTTTATTTTCTTCTCTGCCGGTCACTCTGTTCTCTTCTCTTCTAATTCTTACGGAAACAATATTGTAAATATTGTAAATATAGATTCTATATCTATTCTTCTGACTTTTAAACTATTTTTAATGTGGCAGGATACAAAGTTATTATTCTTTGGAAATTCTGTAATACATTTTCAGTAATTCTTTAGCCAAATATTTCTATTCAACAATTCACTCCCTGCTGTGCCCATTTTGCCATTTAAAGCATTAGTAGAGGTTTTATTTGGACTTGTGACAGCCTTTTATTTTAATTGCACTTCTTTCATTCAAAGGTTTTCTTTCTTCTAGAATGCAATGTGTTTCTTTGTCAATGCTTTGCTTACTATGTGGATCCTGCACCACTGCATCCTACTGATATTTGAGCTGAAGTATTTCTACTTTGTTGCATTCACTTTTGTAGTTAGAGTTTTCCTGCCTGGCCCACAGTCAGGACAAATCTCTCTTACCCGCCAGTCCCACAGTCGCTCAGACCCAACCAAGAAAGCACACAGAAACTTACATTGTTTAGAAACTGTATGGCCGTGGCAGGCTTCTTGTTATCTACTTCTTCTATCTTAAATTAACCCATTTCTGTTAGTCTATACTTTGCCACATGGCTTGTGGCTTACCAGTGTCTTTACATGTTGCTTTTCATGGCGGCGGCTGGCGGTGTCTCTCTCCAGCCTTCTACTTCCCAGAATTCTCTTCTCTCTTGTCCCGCCTATACTTCCTGCCTGGCCACTGGCCAATCAGAACTTTATTTACACAGAGCGATATCCACAGCACACTTTATTTAAATACAGTCCTGTGTTAATAATAAGTTCCTAGAGGTCTGTTTTTAGGTGACTTTGTCACCTAAATGAGCCATGTGAATGGTCTCACATAAACGTAAGTAGTCAGCAGTCCACTACACACTTGTTACTGTGTAGTATAATGTACAGCTCTTTGTGTATAAGCTTGTGTAGCTTTGGATATATATATATATATATATATATATATATATATATATATATATATATATATATATATATATATATAATAAAATTACAATCTAATATGTTATAGAAGATGAGAAATAGTGTGCCTGTATAGGGCACTTGTGAAGAGCCCTTACAGGAGTGGCAGTGTCTCTGGTAAGTCTAAGTGAGAAAGTGAATGGAACTGAAGGCCAAGGGCACTCTCCTATGCTACTGTAGACTTGAGAGACATTTAAGATATGCTACATCTGTATGTTATAGTTGTGCAGCTTGATGTCCATGGAAGTGGAGGGTGTCTCTGACTCTTTTGCCTGCTCTTGGAACTCTTTTCCTCCTACTGTGTTGCTTTGCCCAGTCTTGATATGAGGGCTTGTGCCTACTCTTATTGTAACTTGTCCTGCTGTGTTCCACTGATATCCCTGGAAGGTCAACTCTTTTCTGAAGGTAAACATTGGAGGAGTGGACTTGGGGAAGAGGGAAGGCATCTATATTTTTTCTTTCTTTAGCAATGATTTAGATTACTATAACTTAGTTATTTTCTAAACTCATAAGTTTATTTTAATTATTTGGATTTTCTGTAATAATGCAGCTTAAAATACAAATACATTGTGGTAATGTATGAAAATATTTTCATGCTATAAGGATTTTACTATTTTTAATTTTAACTTCTTAGAAAAAAATAAAATATAGAGTTATATTAGATTGTTCCTTGACAAGGTCAGAATCATGAATATCACTGTATTCTACATCTTGTCTTAGCAGAAGGGCTTCTGGAACAGTCATATGGATAGAGATACTTTCTCCTGGCATCTTTCCTAAAGGACCACCTTGATGAACTTCTACAGTTAGTTTTACCTAAATAGAAGACATACTCTAAAAGTATTAAAAGAGAATGCTTTTTCTGTCGTTAGCATTGCAAGTGTATTCACCATCTTTGTACAAGCACAAAGTAGTGTGCTCTCATGTTACTATGGTTATGACCTAACTAAAAAAGAGAACTTTCTACATATTATAATCTTAGGACACTAAGTAACACAATGATTGACAGTTTACAGGAACATTCCCATACAATACCTGACTATATGAATAACAAGTGTGTGTGCCTTTTTTCATTTTGAATTTGACATTCCAAATTCACCTGGTGTGCGATGTGTGTGTGTGTGTGTGTGTGTGTGTGTGTGCGTGTGTATGGTATGGTGTGTGTGTGTGTGTGGTGTGTGTGTGTGTGTATGTGTGTGTATGAGTGTGTTTATATGTACTATGTGCCTTAATGTGCTCTCTATTCAGTATTAGGGATTGGATTTTTGAGTTAGTCATACCTATTTAATTTTGTTAATGAGTTAGCCTTTTAACTACTTAGCCCAGAGGATAGCTCACTGGTACAGTGGGTTATACACCCAGTATCTCACACACACACACACACACACACACACACACACATACACACACACACGCGCGCGCACTTGTAAACATGCATGCTCATGCACCATAGAAAATGACATCTTTTTCATAAACAATCTACAATTACTTTTGTAAAATATTTCTTCTCTAGTTTCTGGAGAATTCTGTAGAAATGAGCACCATATACACACAACTAATGTGGCAATTTTTATCTATCCCATTTATCAATTTTATCTTGTATATAATTCTAAAAAGAATTTATTCCAATATATAAAATTTATATTTATTAAAGTTAAGTTTCTACATGCAAAAAGATCCTTCTTGCTGACATCTGAGAAATCCATGAAGAGCTTAGAATTTAGGATGATGGACAAATATGCAAAGAATTATATAAAGTTCTATGCATAGTAATAGAAATATGCACAAACTGTAGAGATGGGGGGAGTGGACAGAGGCTGTAGGAACAGTTCTGTAGCAAGGGATATTTTATTGTTAATGTTTCCAATGGTGAAAATTAAAACAGACCAAGCATTTAATTATTGCTTTTCACTTTTCTACAAATAACAAAGACTTCTTGTCTGCACATCTGGCAGAGCAGCCCCACTGTTCCTCCTTCTCATATCACTTGCTAAAGGCTCATAAAGGGGGGTGTTATATTCTTTAATGTCTCATCACTTTACAGATGAAAAGCCATTATCATTTGATGTGTTAGAAAAGGTGGAGATGGAGAGGACGGGATAGAGTTAAGAATTCTAAGAAGCTTGACATAAGAGCACTTAGCAATAAGTGGAGTGCTGGCTGAGGGAGGGAGTGTAGTCGACAATGGCTCCTGCGCTTTTGGTTGGCAAGACAAGTAAAAGATGAAATTCAGAGTATTCCAGAACCTACTTCTGTGAACAGATTCTGAATTTGAAGAAGGAAATCTGGGTGGGAAAATAAATGGTGTATCTACGGGGTATAAACCAGAGATTCTCAAATGTTTTAATTGAGGAAAACAACCTGAGATCCTTACTTAAAACATAGATTCTAAGGCTGTCCCTATTTGGCACTTCATTTAGCCTGACTGGGGTGAGACATGGGAATCTGAAATTTAAAGTGGGCAAGTATTTGTGAATGCAGTCATCTAACCACACTTTGGGAAATACCATTGTAAAGATATTTCAGGTGAACACATTCTTGAAAGGACTTTCTGATACCTAATACACCCAGGTAATGAAGATCGTAATACTGTGAAGAGTACCAAACCAATTAACTAGTTCTGATCTCCTTCCAACCTTCCAGACCAGTAACTCTTTCCCTGACTCATGCCACTGTTTTATGCCAGTATTCGAGTGTTTTTCAACTTTCAGAATAAGCAGTAGCACAAAACAACATGTGGAAAGTTATCTTTTTAATGGAATCAGACCAGCAAATAAATCCTTACATTACTGTTCTCATTCACAATATAAATGCTTCTTCATTTAAAGTGCATGGTGCTAAGAATGTACTTTGGTGCAGCCATCCTTTTATACAGATGGAAAAAGTTGAGCTTTTTCAGAGTGTGTTTGAGGAAGTGAAGAAAGTATCTGCTAGGGAAGTTTGTGGGGAGATAACAGGATTGGAAGGACAGCAGCTAGAAAGTTGAAGCAAGATGGAGGTGAAAACACCAGCATTCTAAATCTTTCATCTGATGCCATCAATCCTTTTCAGGAAGAATTTAAATTGATGACAAACACATAGTTGACACTTTCTTAGTTGCCCTTGAAAAGATGTTACATCTCCACAGTGAGAAACCCCCAAAGAGTTACTGCTACACAAAAGGAAAATACCAATGGTAGGGATACCTATCTAACTTATCAACAGACCAACCTCTTCACTATAGAGTAAAACAGCAATGCTAAGTTGATAGCTTTAAAAAACTGTAAAAATCTGCACAGTTTTGGTGCAGGGGGGAGGGGCTTGGACCTGGCTCAGCTGAGTGTGCCAAGGTCTGCTGACTCCCTATGGGACACCTTGATTTGGAAAATGTGGGGATGGAGGGAGTGTTGGGGGGATGGCTGAGGGGTAGGAAGAGAGAAGAGGGGGAAATCTGTGGTTGGTATGTAAATTGAATAGAAAACTTCTTAATTAAAAAAGAAAGAAAACAAAAGAAATAAAGATAAAACTGTAGAATCTTCTCTATTTCTCATGTTTGTGAACCTGGAAAAACGTGTGACTGAGCCCCACAAAATGGCAGTAATGGAGGAAGTCCAAGCTGGAAACAGCAAATCTAGGGAGGCAGCATGAGTGCTTCAGATACATTCTCAAATGGTCTCCCAACTGACAGAATTGGGCAAAGAGGGCAGAATCATTCTGATTTATTGTTGGGGAAATAGTTGGAGCTTTGTATGATGTATACCAGTTTAACTTTAAAGAAAATATGTGGCTAAGACAGAGCCTGCCATCACCTGAATGTACTAAGAGGTGAGTCTTTATCCTCATACCCGAACACCCCAGCCCCTAGGCTTTGGGCCCAGGGGCACAACCCTGTGCCACTACACCCCCACCCATTGCAGTTCCAGTTTCAGGCTAGTTGGCAGGCAAACCTCTTGCACACAGGTCAGACTACCACCATCCCCCATCAGACCCTGTTACCCTAGCCCTACCTCCCCCAAATCCCATTCACCCTCCCAGACTACAACTGTTTCCTGAGACAGAGCCTGCCAGCACCCAGCTGGACTAAGAGGCCAGTTGGCAGGCAGACATCCTGCAGACAGGTCAGACTACCACCATCTAGCAGCAGTTAGACTAAGAGCTGTTCCCTAAGACAAAAAGTCCATCAGCATCGACTAGACCAAGAGCTCCCACTGGATCAAGAGTATCAGACCAAGAGAGGCTCCCACAGATACAGACTCTGGTAGGCCCAAGTGGAGAAAGAGATGGGTAGACACCAGTGCAAAAATACAGTCAAGAACATAAAAACCAATATGGCTCCATCAGAACGTACATCAGCAAGACCTGAACATCCCAACACAGAAGCAACAGAAGATATCTATCACAAAAATGATTTTCAGAAGATATCAGAGATCTTAAAGGAGGAAATGAAAAATTCCCTTAAAGAAATCGAGGAAAAGTCAAACAAAAAATGGGAAATCAGTAAATCCCTTGAAATCCAAGAGAAAGCAATTAAACAAGTGAGGGAAACAGGTCAAGATTTCAAAACTGAAATGGAGTCAATAAAGAAGACACAAACTGAAGTAAAGCTAGAAGTGGAAAATCTGAGTAAACAAACAGGAATTACAGATGCAAGATAACCAACAGAATGCAAGAGATGGAAGAGTGGATCTCTGGAATTTAAGATACAGTAGAAGAAATAGATTCATCAGTCAAAGAAAACACTAAAACCAACAAAGTCACGACCCAAAATGTCCAGGAAATTTGGGACACCATGAAAAGACCAAACCTAAGAATAATAGGGATAGAAGAAGGAGAAGAATACCAACTCAAAGGCACAGAAAATATATTCAACAAAATCATAGTATAAAATTTTTCCAACCTAAAGAAGGAAATGCCTATAAAAATATAAGGTTACAGAACACCAAATAGATGGGATCAAAAAAAAAAAAAAAAAAAGTCCCCTCACCACATAATCATCAAACCACTAAACATACAGAATAAAGAAAAAATATTAAGAGCTGAAAAGGAAAAAGGCCAAGTAACATATAAAGGCAGACCCAAAAGAATACCACCTGACTTCTCAATGGATACTCTAAAAGCCAGAAGGTCCTGGACAGATGTTATGCAGATACTAAGATGGATGCCAACACAGACTATTATACCCAGCAAAACTCTCAATCAACATAGATGGAATAAACAAAATATTCCATGATAAAACCATATTTAAACAATATCTCTCCACAAATCCAGCCCTACAGAAAGCTCTTGAAGGAAAAATCCAACCTAAGGAAGTTAGATACACCCATGAAAACACAAGCAATAGATGGTCCCATACCAACAGATACCAAAGGAGGGAAACTTACAACACTACCACCAAAAAAATAACAAGAATTAACAATAACTGGTCATTAATATCCATTAATATCAATGTATTGGTGAAATTATTAAGGCCACTCCACGTAGTTAAAAGGGAGGTTTATTTTGTGGGGTAACTTACAAATGAAGGGGTAGGTTGCAGGGTCTGGCAAAGGTATAGGGCAGTCCGGCGGTGTTCTCTGGAGAACTCTGCTCGGTCTCTTCCTGCGTCCCGCGTCCCGGAACCAAGAGAGCCACCTCCTCCTGCTCCTCGGTCTTCCGCTCCCTCCTCTGCCCCGCCTTGTGGGCGTGATCATTACTGAAGCCTCAATGGAGGTTGGAACTTCCAGGCCAATGCTGGGTTGGATATCCACTACATCAATGGTCTCAATTCACCTATAAAAAGACACATACTAACAGAATGGATACAAAAACAAGATCCATCCATTTGCTGCATACAAGAAACACACCTCAACTTCAAAGACAGACACCAACTCAGAATAAAAGGCTGGGAAAAGAATTCCAATCAAATAGATTTAAGAAGCAAGCTGGTGTAACTATTCTAATATCTAATAAAATCGACTTCAACCTAAAATCAATTGAAAGAGAATGGGAAGGACACTACATATTTATCACAGGGAAAATCTGACAAGATGAAGTCTCAATTATGAATATTTATGCCCCAAATACAAGGGCACCAACATTTGTAAAAACATTAATAAGCTTAAATTGCACATCAAACCCCATACACTAGTAGTGGGAGACTTGAACACCCCACTCTCACCAATGGACAGGTCTGCCAGACAGAAACTTAACAGAGAAATAAGAGAACTAACAGAAATTATGACTCAAATAAACTTAATAGATATCTACAGACTACTCCACCCTAACACAAAAGAATATACCTTCTTTTCAGCACCCCATGGAACCTTCTCCAAAATTGACCACATGCTTGCTCACAAAGCAAATCTCAACAGATACAAAACAATTTAAATAACCTCCTGTGTCTTATCAGACCACCATGGCTTAAAGTTAGACTTCAAAAACAACAAAAATTACAGAAAGCCTACAATCTCATGGAAACTGAATAATGCCCAATTGAATCACAAATGGGTCAAGGAAGAAATAAAGAAAGAAATTAAAGATTTCCTAGAATTCAATGAAAACAAATGTACAACATACCTAAACTTATGGGACACCATGAAAGCAGTGCTAAGAGGAAAATTTATAGCTCTAAATGCCCACATAAAGAACTTGGAGAAATCTCACACTAGTGACTTAACAGCACAACTGAAAGCTCCAGAACAAGAAGAAGCAAACTCACCCAGGAGAAACAGATGCCAGGAAATAATCAAATTGAGGGCTGAAATCAATAAAATAGAAACAAAGAGAACAATACAAAGAATCAATGAAACAAAGAGTTGGTTCTTTGAGAAAATCAACAAGATAGATAAGCCCTTATCCAAATTAACCAAAAAACAGAGAGAGAACATCCAAATTAACAAAATCAGAAATGAAAAGGGGGACATAACAACAATGAGGAAATCCAGAGAATCATCAGGTCATACTTCAAAAACCGGTACTCCACAAAATTGAAAAATCTGAAAGAAATGGATGATTTTCTGGATAGATCCTCCATACCTAAGTTAAATCAATACCAGATAAACTAATTAAATAGATCAATAACCCCTAAGGAAATAGGAACGGTCATTAAAAGTGTCCCAACCCCCCCAAAAAAAAAAAAAAAAAAGCCCAGGACCAGATGGTTTCAGTGCAGAATTCTACCAGAGTTTCACAGAAGAGCTAATACCAATACTCTTCAAATTATTCCACACCATAGAAACAGAAGGAACATTACCAAATTCTTTTTATGAGGCTATAGTTACCCTGATACCCAAACCACTCAAAGATGCAACAAAGAAAAAGAATTAAAGACCAATCTCCCTCATGAATGTTGATGCAAAAATACTCAATAAAATACCGGCTAACTGAATCCAGGAACACATAAAAAATTATCCACTATGACCAAGTAGGCTTCATCCCATGGATGCAAGGATGGTTCAACATACGAAAATCGGTCAATGTAATACACCATATAAACAACTTGAAAGAAAAAAAACATGATCATCTCATTGGATGCAGAAAAAAAGCCTTTGACAAAATAGAACACCCCTTCATGATAAAGGTTCTAGAGAGATCAGGAATAGAATGAACATGCCTAAACATAATAAAGGCTATTTACTGCAAGCCAAGAGCCAACATCAAATTAAATGGAGAGAAACTCAAAACAATTCCACTAAAGTCAGGAACAAGACTAGGCTGTCCATTCTCCCCATACTTATTCAATATAGTATTTAAAGTTCTAACTAGAGCAATAAGACAACAAAAGGAGATCAAGTGGATACAAATTTGAATGGAAGGAGTCAAACTTTCATTATTTACAGACGATATGATCATATATGTAAGTGACCCCAAAAATTCTACAAGTGAACTCCTACAGCTGATAAACTCCTTCAGTAAGGTGGCAGGATACAAGATTAACTCAAAAAAATCAGTAGTCTCCTATATACAAATGAAAAAGTGGCTGATAAAGAAATCAGAGAAACATTACCCTTTACTATAGCCACAAATAATATAAAATACCTTGGGATAACTCTAACTAAGCAAATGAAAGACCTGTATAATAAGAACTTTAAGTCTCTGAAGAAAGAAATCAAAGAAGATGTCAGAAAATGGAAAGATCTCCCATGCTCATGGATAGGTAGAATCACCATAGTAAAAATGGCAATCTTACCAAAAGCAATATACAGATTCAATGTAATCCCCATCAAAATCACAACACAATTCTTCACAGACTTAGAAAGAAAAATACTCAACTTCATATGGAAATAAAAAAAAAAAACTTAGGATAGCTAAAAGAATCCTGTATAAAGCAATCTCTGGAGGCATCATGATCCCTGACCTCAGGCTCTACTATAGACCTATAATAATGAAAACAGCTTGGTACTGGCATAAAAACTGACATGTGGACCAATGGAATCCAGTTGAAGACCCTGACATTAATCCACACACATATGAACATATGATTTTCAATAAAGAGCCAAAACTGTACAATGGAAAAAAGAAAGCATCTTCAACAAATGGTGCTGGCATAACTGAATGTCAACATGCAGAAGATTGCAAATAGATCCATATCTGTCACCATGCACAAAACTCAAGTCCAAGTGGATCAAAGACCTCAACATAACTCCAATTATGCTGAACTTGATAGAAGAGAAAGTAGGAAGTAGTCTGGAATGAATTGGCACAGAAGACCACTTCCTAAATATAGCACCAGTAGCACAGACACTAAGAGTGACAATTAATAAATGGGACCTCCTGAAACTGAGAAGCTTTTGTAGAGCAAAGGACACAGTCAATAAGACCAAACAACAGGCTACAGAATGGGAAAAGATCTTCATCAATCCCACAGTTGAGAGAGGGCTAATTTCCAAAATATATGAAGAACTCAAAAAGCTAGACATCAAAATACTGAATAATCCAATTTAAAAAAATGGGCTACAGAGGTTAACAGAGAATTCTCAACAGAAGAATATCAAATGGCTGAAAGGCATTTAAGGAGTTGCTCAACATCTTTAGTCATCAGAGAAATGCAAATCAAAACAACTCTGAGATACCATCTTACACCTGTCAGAATGGCTAAGATAAAAAAAAAAAAAAAAAACTGAAGACAGCTTATGTTGGAGAGGATGTGGAACAAGGGGAACACTCCTCCACTGTTGGTGGGAATGCAAACTTGTACAGCCACTCTGGAAATCAGTATTGTGGTTTCTCAGAAAATTGGGAATAAGTCTTCCTCAAGACCCAGTTATACAACTCTTGGGCATATACCCAAGGAATGTTCAATCTTACCACAAGTACACATGCTCAACTATGTTCATATCAGCATTATTCATAATAGCAAGAACCTGGAAACAACCTAGATGCCCCTCAACTGAAGAATTGATAAAAAAAACATGGCACATATACACCATGGAGTACTACTCGGCTGTAAAAAAAAAAAAATGTTATCATGAAATTTGCAGGAAAATCGATGGAACTAGAAAATATCATCTTGAGTGAAGTAACCCAGACTCAGAAGGACAAACATAGCATGTACTCACTCATAAGTAGATACTAAATGTAAGGGAAGGGATGACCAGAATGCAACCCACAACTCCAGAGAGGCTAGCTATCTGGGAAAGAACCTAAGAGGGACACATGGATAACCCTACAAAGAAGTGGATGAGATCTACATGAGTGTACTGGGTGTGGGAGAGTGGCAGAGGGGGAGGAGTGGAGGGTGAGTACATAGGGAAATGGGAGGCTCAAGCTGGAACAGGGATAGAGTGGGAGGGCAGGGAGGAAGATAGCATAATAGATTAGGACATCATGGGAATAGGAAAAGGCAGCATGCTTGGGAGGCTCTCAGGAATCCACAAGGTTGACCCCACCTTGGTCTTCTGGCAGTGGTCCAGAGAGTACCTGGACTGGTCTACTCTGGTGACTAGCCTAGCAAATAACGTAGCTGTCATCATAGAGCCTTTGTCCAGTGACAGATGGAGGTAGATATAGAGATCAATGGCCAGGCACCAACCAGGCTGAGATCTGGGAATCCACTTGATAAGAGAAAGGAGAGATACTACATTTGAGAGACATCAAGATCATGATGGGAGGACGTGCAGAGATGACTGGCCACACTAGTGGAAGCCCATGAACTGTGGACTGGTGGCTGTAGAGCCCCCATGGGACTGGACTAGGCCCTCTGGATACAGAAGACAGTTGTTTTGCTTGAACTGTTTGGGGGGCACCCAGGCAGAGGGAATCAGGGTCTGTCCCTGGTCTTCTAGCATCCGGTGCCTGTGGTGTGACACTTTGCACAGCCTTGGTACAGTGGGAAGGGGCTTGGACCTGCTTAGGCTCAGTGTGCTGGGCTCTGCTGACTCCCCATGGGAGACTTTGATTTGGGGGAAGTGGGGATGCAGGGTGGCTTGGGAAAGAGTGCTGGGGGGGGGGAGGAGGGAGAGGGTATCTCTGGATAGCATTGGAATGAGTAGAAATTTTCTTAATAAAAATGAAAAAGAAAAAAGAAAATATGTGGCTCTTTTAAAAAGTTCACAAAGGGTTCTTCCTGGCTACCAGAAGAGGAACTCACAGGAAGTACAATAAACTTGACCATCTTCTGAATATTGCTGATTTTTGGTTTTATGTTGTGTTATATATACATAAAACCTTCAAAATCAGTATGACAGGACAGGGAGATGGCTCAGTGTGTAAAGTACTTGCTATGGCAGTATGAAAACCAGAATGTGAGTCACCAGAATCCATGCTCAGCTGGGCACAGTGTACATCTGTGATCTCAGTGTTTCTGGGGCAGGATGGGAGGCAGAGACAGGAAAATCCACAGAAGCTTGCTGGCCATCTAGCCTGACAAACACATAGTGGTGAAGAACTAGGAGACCCTGTCTTAAACAAGACAGGTCTAGGGTTAACAACAATTGATCACCTCATGTGTTCTCTGCACTCACAAACACACATGCTCACACAGACACAGCACACACACAGACACACACAAACACACACACAATAATAGACAATGTAAGAACTGGACCAGAAAAATAGTATTATTGAACTTGATAAAATGTTCACAGAAGATTTAGTTCTGAGAACAGAGGTTCTTTCACATATGTCATTAGGGAGACACATGGAGATAATACCTTAATTATTGTCTCTTCCCAACTTATATTGAAGAAATGAAATGAGTAGAAATGAAAAGAGAGGTTTGTCCATGTGGAATGATTTGCTAAGGAAATAATCATTACATATCTAAATATTTTATCAAAAGAAGTTATTTAAAATATAATAAACAAAAACTACTCATTATTGCAGCCTAAACGGTATTATGTTTTAGAAACAGAAAAATCTCATTTACTATCTATATTCCTCCTAGCCAAGTGTTTCTCAACCTGTGGGTTATGACCCCTTTGGAGGTCGAATGACCCTTTCACAGGGGTCACCGAAGACCATCAGAAAACACAGATCTTTACATTATAATTCATAACAGTAACAAAATTACAGTTATGAAGTAGCAATGGAATAATTTTATGGCTAGGGGTAACCACAACATGAAGATTTTTATTAAAGGGTCACAGCATTAGTAAAATTGAGAACCACTGTCCTAATCCTAAATATTTTTGATTATCTATAACAGTTTTGCAACAAAATTTCCTTTTGTCCCACAGTCTTTACAGGTCTCCATTTCTGCAGAAGGCCCTTTCCTCTTCTGCACCGTGAATTTTAACTTCATTTTACACTGTTCATCATATGCAGCACAATGTCGGTTGCCATTCATCCTTGCTCCAGAGACTTCCTCTCACGTAGTGCCTCTCAAATTTATACATCTTAGTTCATGCCTTCTCCTTCTTTCTTAGACATCAACATTGCTTCCCTATCCCACAAGCCACCTGCAGCTGCCAATTGTGTCAACATTCTTGCAGTCACTATAAATAAAATGCTGGATCTGTCTTGATGTCTGTCTTCCTCCCCACTCTCACTTTCATATATCATGAGATCCAGCTCAATCTTCCACTCTCCTGTATCTTCAGTCTCTCATCACTTGTCATTTCCTCCACACACAGTTTGAATTGAATTGAATTCTCTAATGTGAAGGATTCTTCACATTGATGCATACTGGGTTATATTTCAAAGATTATTAAAATAAATATCACTGAAAACCATCTTATAAGCACAATGAATGGTCTACTCATTTCAAATAATGTCATAGAAAAAGATCACAGGGACCCAAGTAATTTGACAACGGGAAACAAAATGAGTTCAAAGCAAACCTTTGATTCCAAGGCTCATTTCAGCTACAATCCAGCTATGTGCATTTGGCCTTTAGTGCATTCATTTGAACAAGGGGCAGGTTAAACAGCCTCTAGGACCTGGTGGCTTAAAGCCTAGGATCATCTTGGGGGGGGAGGGGGGACTGTACTTCTCTTCAATTTTCTCCTCTTAACCTTTGAATAGTGCCTTGATTTTTTTTTTTTTAAATGATAGCATACAGGGTTTTTGGACCATGCTTTCTCATACTCATTTCTCTAGTCCTTTCTTAGAGCCTGACACAGAGAGATGATTCATTAATTTCTTGTTGAAGGAATCAAAACCAAGCGGGTCAACATTATATACAAGATACACAAGAAAAATCTTAGTCTGCTGTGTCCATTCCAGCAGTCCCATCACAGCTCTACCACAACCCAGGCAGGAAGATGGCACTTGTTTCCCATGATCCTTTGTTCTTGGGAAGATATCTCTGACATTTAATTTTTCTGTGGTGATATATTGTGTATACTAATAAAATTTGCCTGAAGATCAAAGAACAGAACAAGCCTCTAGATTAAACATAGAGCCCAGGCAGTGATGACACACACTTTAATCCTAACACTCAGGAGGCAGGGATCTGTCTGGATCTCTGTGAGTTTAAAGCAACCCTGGACTACATGAGATTGACTCAGTCTAGGAGAGAAACAGAGCCAGGCAGTGGTGGCACACATCTTTAATCCCAATACTTGGGAATCACATGCCTTTAATCCCAGCACTAAGAAGGAAGTGATGTGGTTAGATGGAGAAAGGTATATCAGGTGTTAGGAGACAGGAACTAAAGCCTCCTTTGGCTGGAGCCTATTAGGTAAGGACTCAGAAGGTTTCAGCCAGAGTATTCATGGAGCTGGTGAGGTAAGAGGTAATGGCTGTGGCTTGTTCCTTTGTCTCTCTGATCTTCAGGAAATTTTTATTAGGGTACAACATATATTACCACAATTTTCAGTGATTATTCTTCTCTGGTCTAAAGCAATACAATAACACACTCATCATGCAGCACACCAAAGAGAGAAATCAAACACTACAAATAAGAAAAATAGTTGTCTTCTTAGTCTCTTTTTTGTTGTTGTTTTTGTTTTTGTTTGTTTGTTTTTTGAGACAGGGTTTCTCTGTGTAGCTTTGCGCCTTTCCTGGATCTCACTTGGTAGACCAGGCTGGCCTTGAACTCACAAAGATCCGCCTGCCTCTGCCTCCTGAGTGTCTTATGTACTCTTATGTTTCTGCATATTTTATCTAAGTAAATCTTATAGGTTTGATTCTTTTGTTTTTAATGGACCATAAGAAATTTTTTACATCTTATTGGCTAATTATATTAAATTAAGAGAATAAATCTACATAATATTGAATGTCAAGTTTCTTGTTTTCTTCTGAGTTACTATTTTTGGGAAATTGCAGTAATCATACAACATAGGGCTTAAAAACAAACTTAGAAATCTTGCAGCATAACATTACCTAAGTGTAACTAGAATAATTGGCTTTCAGACTTGATAAATTAAATCATATAAGGAGAAAAGAATGAAAGAAAAGCAGTTACCAAAGACATTGAGGTAGGACAGAAGGTTTCATAAATAAGTTTTCTTTTTATTGTAATATTTATCAGAACTTAAATACAGCACTATGCCCAGTAAATTTCCAAGACTATACTAGAGATGTTACACAGCATTTCTGTGTCTTTTTAGTTATAAAATTTTTTCTCTCATAAGTGCCCTGAAGAACAAGTTGGAAACCTATGAGCCCCAGAAGATTACAGATTATCTGTCCATAAGGAGGACTAATTAGTAGTTAAAAAAAAATGATTAAAACACAGAACAACCAAGTCTCCTCCTCTAGCTTTACAACTAATATTTATAATAAATACTATTCTTTATTGATGACAGCAGTGTTTACATTTGAGAGGAAGGGACAGTAGTGGCAGCAGCAATGCTTTAGAGCAGCAAGAAGCTCTAGACAACTTTTTAACATTTTGACCCACTCCTTTTGACAGTATTTTTAATCTGAAAGAATTTGTTAAATTTATTGGTCATTTAAAAAGTCTTGAAGATTTATGAAAAAATGGCTTGTTGATTTAAAAACATAGTTCCATATGGTGGTGGCACATACCTTTAATCCCAGCACTCAGGAGACAGAAACAAGTGGATCTCTGTAAGTTTGAGGCCAGCCTGGTCTACAGAGCAAGTTCTAGGAGAGCCAGGGCTACACAGAGAGAAACCCTGTCTCAAAACAAAACAAAACAAACAAAAAACATAAAAGGGATTTAAGTACTATTTTAGACATATGTACATATTTGTATATATAACTTATTAATAGCCCATTATTTTTAAAAAGATACAATTTAATTTTAAGTAGATAAAACTTTCCACTAAAATTTTATAAATTAGAGAAACAAATTAGAATCAGAGGGCACAATTCCCTATCTCTGTTCCAAATCTTAATTATAATGTTGGATAAGAAAACACACAAAAGGAATACAAAAAGGAAGTTGAAATATTCCCATTTGCAAATGGCATGATCTACACTTAAAACATCCAAAATACTCCTCCAGATATCTATTACATCTGATGAACACATTCAACAAAACAAATGAACACACAAAACTCAGAAGCTGTTCTGCACAAAATAATAGAAAAGGGTTTTTGTTGTTGTTGTTGTTTGTTTTGCTGAGAAAGAAACCAGAAATAAAATCTCACCCAGAAGAACTTTAAAAATGATTGGGAATAAATCTATCCAGGGAGCTAAAAGACCCTTATTATAAAACTTCAGAATACTACAAAAAGAAATTTAAGAACACACAAAAGATGGAGATATGTGCATGGATTGACAGAATTAATATTGTAAAAATAGTCATATTATAAAACATGACCCACAGGTTCGAGGCAATTCTCATAAATATTCTAATTACATTTTTCACAGAGCTACAGAAAACAGTCCTAAAATCCAAATGGAAGTAAAAAAGATGCCAATAGCTAAGGCTGCCCTAAGTAGAAAGAGCTATCCATGTTACAATAACTCACCTCAAATTATTCTCTAGACTGATAGTAGCACACACAGTAATGTCCTGGCAGCCACACAGATGTGAAAACCAGTACAACAGAGCAGAAGGTACAGAAATAAACCCACATACCATAAGTCACATACCATAGAGAGGACTATGTTTATTGGTACATTATTCATAATAGCTAGGAAAGGGAGCCAACCTAGAAAACCATCAACAGATGAATAAATGTGGCACATATACACAGTAGAATTTTATTCATCCACAAAGGAAATGAAATCATGACATTTGTAGAAAAATAGATACAACTATAGATCATTATGCTAAATGAAAGAAACAGAATTTGAAGGATATAAATACTGCATGTTTTCCTTCGTGTGCAGTATGAAGTGTGGGGTGGGTGGGTAGAAGGACAACTACAAAAAAAAAAGAGAGATCTTAAAGGAATGTTTAGGAGAGTTATGGAATATATGTGACCTGAAAGGAGAAAAGACTAATTTAGGGTAGGAAGGGAACCATCACAAGGTGATTGGCAACAACAAATAAACAAAAAAACAAAAAAAGACAAATATGTAATAAATGCAACAATGAAGTCCACTATTTTGTAAGTTAACTTTAAATTTTTTTCTTTCTTTTTTTTTTTTTTTGATTTTTTTCAAGACAGGGTTTCTCTGTGTAGTTTTGCACCTTTTCCTGCAACTCACTTGGTAGCCCAGGCTGGCCTCGAACTCACAGAGATCCACCTGGCTCTGCCTCCCCAGCGCTGGCATTAAAGACGTGTGCCACCACCATCTAGCTAAAAATTATTTTAAAGCACTTTCTCCTGAGTCTAGCTCATTGAATTTCAGTGATACTATCTACCCGTGCCTTCTCTTTAACCCAGGAGACCTAGCCTGGGTCTCACATCCCATGTTTCTGCTAGTTATGGCCACCATTGCCTATCTCTTGGCCTTGGCCAAGACCTGCCCTACCTGCCATGACCCATAGGTTAGTCTGCACTTCAAACAACCTCTCCATCCATTCAGATATCCCACATTCTTCTGCAAGGTCTAGCCTGATAAGTATCCTGACCCTACTATCCATACCTTCTCTTCAACTCTCCTATTCTAGCCAGGGTCCCTGATCCAACGCCCCAGTGTAAGTCTGACCATCCCTGCCTGAGCCTCAAGAAATGTCTAGGCTTCTGCTAGGACTCTACCTACCCCCAACCCACAGGCCATTCCAATGCTCATAAAACCTTTACACCTTGCCAGATTCACCTCCACCCTCCAGACTTTCACCAGGAAGCACATGTTTACACCAGCCTAGACCCTTCTGTACACCTGACTTCATTCTACCCAAGCCATTTCCAATCACTAGACCCAATCTGTCTGCACATTCTATTTTCTGCCACAATTTGCTCTGCCTATATAAGACTTAGAATTAAGCAAAGACATCCACATGCCAAGATTTCATTGCAAATTTACAAATAATGTAAAAGGCCAAGACAGTATCTTTTCTCCAAAACTTACTAATCCTGTAGAAGAAATGTTTGCCAATAAGAATTATCTAGATGAACTCCAAGATGCAGAATTTATCAAGGAATTTAAAGAAGACACAAAGAAACAGTTCAATGAAATTGAGAAGAAAGAATAAATGCCTCAGAGATGCCAAACACACACACACACACACACACACACACACACACACACACACACACACACACACACACAAATAATGCTGATGTAAATGAAGAAGACAACCCAGAACTTAAGAGTGGAATGCAAGAAGGAGATAGAAACATGGAAGAGGACTCGGGAATTGACAAAACCAATAACTCGATAAGAAAACTTAAAGGAAAACTTTACAAATATAATGAATCAAGCCAAGAAAGAACATCAGGAGTTGAAGATAAAGATCTAGAACAATAAGCAAGGAGTGCAAAAAAAAGAAAAAATAGGAAAAGGAACACCATGAAAAAAAACCTTTCAAATTATAGGCATAGCCAAGGGAGAAGAACCATCCCCTAAAACAGTGGCATAAATATTCCTTAACAAGATCATAGGAGAAAACTGTCCCAAATGAAGGAAAGCCATACCCACACAGATACAAGAAGCACACAGAATACCAAATAGACAAGATTAAAAGAGAAAATTCCCACAGCATATCATAATTAAACCGCTAAGCATACACAACAAAGTAAATGTATTGAAAGCTGCAAGAGAAAAAATAATAAAAGTCACATATAAAGCAAAAACCATCAGAATAAGAGCTGATTTCTTAAATGAAACTTAAATGAAAGTCAGAATACTTGTAACAATGTATTTCAAGTCCTAGAAAACTATGATAGCCAACTTAGACTAATATACACAGGAAAACTATCTGACATAATTGAAAGAGAAAGAAAAACTTTGCAAAATAAAAATAGACTAAAAAATATCCAATAAATCACACTTAAAACACAGATAGAAATATTTCAGGTTGAAGAGAGAAATGAGCATAACAGAAAAACTGTGGAGAGAAATGCAAAGCCAAGATTACTAAAAGTACAAAAAATCACAAACACCATCATCCAAAATCAACAAGATGACCACAACTGTCACAACACTTCAATATTAACTTTAAATATTAATGGTCTCAATTCTCCAATCAAAAGACATAGACATACTAAATGGATCAACATGCAAAATCCGTCTCTGTTGTCTACAAAAAGCACATCTTATCTTTAAGAATAGGCAACACCTTTGAATAAAAGGATGAACAAAAAAGCTCCAATCAAATGAGACAAGAAAGAAAGCAGGCATTGCTTTCCAAACATCAGACAAAATTGACTGCAAACTATAATTAATCAGAAGAGATAAAGAAGGACATTTCATTCTAATCAAGAGAACTCTAACCATATATGCACCAAATTCTGGTCTCAATTTCATTTTTTTAAATGTACTACAGGATTTAAAGACACAGAATAACATCAATACATTAGTAGTCGGTGATTTCTATACCTCACTTTCTCTAATAGACAGTTCGTCTGTACAAAAAGTAAACAGGGAAAAATCAGACAGTAAATGACATCAAACAGCAATGGTATTAACAGATATCTATAGAATAGTTCACCAAAAGACCAAAGAACATGCATTCTACTCAGCAGTAGAAAGAAACTTTTCTAAAATAAATCATATCCTGTGAAATAACAACAGAAAAATCTTTACAAATTCAAAACATTCAAATAACTTCAAATAACTTGTATCTGGAACAATGCAATAAAACTTAAAATTGACAGTAAACAAATCTCTAGTAAATACACAAACTAATGGAGATTAAACAACTCATTCTTTTTTGGTGAATGGGTCAAAGAAGAAATCAAAATAGGCAAGAAAAATTTCCTGGAACTAAATAAAAACACAACACAATAAAACTTCTGGGACACAAATGAAAGTAGTCTTATAAAGGAAATTTATAACTCTAAGTGCCTACATTAAAAAAAAAATCAAGAATAGCACAACTAAATGGCTTAATGATCTAACCCAAAAAGTTTGAAAAACAAGAACAAACCAAAACCAAACTCATTCAGTGACAAAAAATAATAAAAATCAGAACAAAAATTAATGAAACAGAAATGAAGAAAATAATACAAAAAATGAACAAATCTAAGAGCTAGTTCTTTGAGAATATAAACAAGATTGACAGACCTTTGATCCAATTAAATCAAAAGAAAAAAAAAGGTACCTAATTAACTGAGTCAGAAATAAACAAGAAAGTATTACAAAAGATGTCAAAAATGTCAGATTATTATAAGGGTTTTAAAAAGTTGTACTTCATTAAACTAGAAAACCTAAAAGAAATGGATGAATTTCTAGATTTAGTCAAACAACCAAAAATAAACCAAGAAGAATTCAACAACATAAACAGACCCATAACAAATTTAGGAGACTGAACTAGTAATAAAAAGCCTTCCAGATAAAAAGAATAAGCCGAAGTCCAGATGGATTCATAGCATAATCCTACCAGATTTTCAAAGAGAATCTGAACCAATATGCCAATTTTTTTTTTGAGACAGGGTTTCTCTGTGTAGCTTTGGAGCCTTTCTTGGAACTCACTCTGTAGCCTAGGCTGGCCTCAAACTTGCAGAAATCTGCCTGCATCTGTCTCACAAGTGCTGGGTTTAAAGGCGTGCACCACCACTGTCCAGCACCAATAATCTTAAGATATTCAAATAAATAGAAACAGAAGGAGTACTACCAAACTTCTTCTAGAAAGCCAGTATCACTCTAATGCACCAAGACCAAGTAAAGGCATGGCAGTCAGAGAAACAGAGACAAAAAGACAGAGAGGGAGGGAGGGAGGAAGGAAGGAAGGGAGGGAGGAAAGGAAGCTAGCTAGCTAGCTACAGGCCAATATCCCTTCAAATATGTTCAATAAAATACTTGCAAATAGAATCAGACACACATCAAAATGATTTTATATCATGACCGAATTTGTTTTCTTCTTGAAATGTGCAGAGATGGTTCAACATATGCAAGTCAATAAATGTGATAAGTTACACAAATTGACTCAAAGACTAAAATCATATGACAATGGGGAAGAAGGGAACATGAGGGATCAGGTTGAGCAGGTGGGTAGGATGAAGGGGGAGAGTAAAGAAAGAGATGTCTTGATGAGGGGGCATTTTGGGTTAGGGTGAAACCTGGTGCCATGAAAACTCCCAGGACTCCACAGGATGACCTCAACTAAGACTCCTAACAATAATTGAGAGGATGCCTGAACTGGCCATCTCCTGTAATCAGATTAATGACTACTCCAATTGTCATCAGAGAGCCTTCATCCAGTAACTGATGGAACCAAATGCAGAGATCTACAACCAACCTGGGCTGAGCTCGAGGATTACATTTGAAGAGAGGGAGGAAGGATTGTATAAGCCAGGGGTGGAGGTAAGTCATCACAAGGGAACCCACAAAAATAACTACCTTGGGCCCATAGGAACTCACAGATTCTGGAAAAACAGCTACGGAGCCTACATGGGACCAACATAGGCCCTCTACGTATGTGTGATTGTTGTGTAGCTTGGTTGATTTGTGGGACTCCTGGCAGTGGGATCGGGGCCTGTTGCTGGCACTTGAGCTGGCTTTTAGGAACCCATTCCCCATATTGGGTTGCCTTGTCCATCTTTAAAACAAATAGAAGAGCTTAGTCCTAATCCAACTTGTTGACACCCATGGGAGGCCAGCCTCTTTCTGAACAGAAACAGAGGAGGAGTGGATGAGGATTGGGGGCAGAGGGGAAGTGAAGGAAGGGAACAGGAGGAGAGGTGGAGGGGAAATTGTGGTCAGGATGTAAAATAAATTTTAAAAAATCATATGAACATCTTAATAGATATAGATGATTTTAAAAAAGCCCTAGAAAATGTAGGGCTAGAGGGAACATACCTCAACCTAATAAAAAGCTATATAAAAGAAACCCACAGCCAACATCATCCTGAAGGGAGAAAACTTGAAACAATCCCCCTGAAGTCAGGAATGAGACAGGCATATTTAATAATCTCCATTCCTTTTCAAGGTACTAGATAGAGCAATAAGGTAAGAGAAAAAATTAAAGGTATACAAATAGGGAAAGAGGAAGTCAAACTATCCTTATAAGCAGATGACTTAATACTATACACTAGAGATCCCAAATGTTCCATCAGAAATCTTCTAAAAGTGATAAAGAAATTAAACAATGTGGCAGAATACAGAGTCAACTATAGCACAAACCAATAGCTTTTCTAAACACCAAAGGCAAACATACGGAAAATGAGATCATAGGCATGTTCCCATTCAAAATAGCCTCAAAGGAAAATATCTAAAATGAACCTAACTAAGAAAGTGAAGCATCTATACAATGAAAACTTTAAACTTTAAACAGAAGACATAGAAAAAGATACTAGAAAACGGAAAGGTATTCCATGCCAATAGATTGGTAGAATTAATATTATGAAAATGACCTACCTACCAAAAGCTACCTGCAGATTCAAAGACATCCCAATCAACATCTATCCCTACCCCATTCTTCACAGAAATAGAAAAAAACTATCCTAAAATTTATATGAAACCACAAAAGACCGCAGATAGCCAAAACAATCCTGAGCAGAAAGAAGAATGCTAGAAGGATTACAGTTCCAGATCTTAACATATATTACAGAGCCATAGTAATAAAACAATATGGTACTGGCACAAAACAGACATGTAGACCAATGGGAAAAAGATTGAAGACCCAAACACGAGCACACATAACTTCAGTTATGTAATATTTGGCAAAAATGCCAAAAATGTTGGCTGAAAGAAAGGAAGCATCTTCAATGAATGGTGCTGGAAAAACGGGATGTCCACAGGCAGAAGAATGAATTTAGACCTGTACCTATCACCTTGCAGAAAATCTAACTCCAAATGAATCAAAGACATAAACTTGAAACCTGAAACACTAAAAGTGCTAGAAGAAAATGTAGACAATGCCCTTCATAATATGGGTGTAAGAAAGAATTTCCTGAATAGGACTTTATTGAATTAAGGTCAGCCATTGACAAGCAGGACTTTACAAAACTAAAAACCTCTGCACTGCTAAAGAAACAACAGGTGAGTAAGATGTCCACAGAATGAAAGAGAGAATCTGCCAGCTATAAAGCTGACAGAGAATTAATATCCAATATATATAATAATAAATAATAGTAAATATGTCTGAAAAAGTCATAAGGAATCACACTATAAACTACCTAAAGAAAAGAAAAAACTATGATATAATACATGTGTAATAATATATATAATAACTAATACATATAGTAACATAAATAATATAATAATAAAATTAATTAACATGTTAACATAATAAAATTACATATTTAATATAAAAATATAAGATATTAATATAATATAGTAGTCAATTATAGTCATAAATTAATGTAATAATAGTAATAACACTAAATTTAATAAATATTGAAATATTGTATTAATTAATATAATAATATAAATAATATTTCATTATTTGGGCTAACAATGTTTTCTCCAAGAGACAAACACCAACTAACAAAATTCCAAAAAACAGACCTCAGAAATCTTCTCTTGAGTTGTTGGTCAGGGTTGTCCATGAGACTCCTGAAATATTTCATGTTGTTGCTACTGCCCTTGGTTACCCCTTGCTCCAGAGATGATAGGTAAATCCCTACTGCTGAAGACACTATGCACTTTAGAAACAGGGTCTAGAAGCCCCTGACTTGAAATTGACTAGAGTTTTTCCTCCCTGAAGACAAGTTTTCATGGTACCAGAAGGCAGGATGAAGAAGGCAGGATGCAAGTCTCCAAAGAAAGGAAACAACCAACAGTCCTACCAAGCTATGATGCCTATGAACCACAACAATAACCAACATGGCATGATAACCCAGTAGTGGGTAGCTGTTCCAGCTTTGACCTGGAAGTACTACCCTCATTGAGGTTTCCAGTAACTGTCACACCTATGAGGCAGGACTGAGACAAGAGCCCTTAAGACCTGAGATCCGAATGTGCCAGTTCTCTTGGTTCTGGATCTTGGACACTGGAGGTAGACTGAGCGGAGTTCTCCAGAGAACACGGCTGGACTGCACTTCACCTCTCCCGGACCCTGTAACCTATCCCTTTACTTGCAAGTTACCCCACAAAATAAACCTCCCTTTTAACTGTGTGGAGTTGTCTTAATACTTCCACCAATAAGAGTGCAGTAGTGGCAAGCATACATTGGTAGTATTCAACAGCTCTTTAACTAGACTTAGTACCTGCTCAAAAGAGGGAAATCATGTCTGGTACTATAAATCTAACCAACTACCCAGGACTAGTTAAATCATGGATCTTAGAGGAGAACCCACAAGTGACACTTTACTAAACCAGCATAATCCCTAACAATCTAAACATTTTCCTTTATAAAACAAATATGTATAGTTCTCACACTTCATCAAGCAAACTTCTTTTTGTGGTGGACAAAGACCATCACAGAAAACCACAACTATTCAAATGTGGAGCTCAGTCCCAATGGATTCGTCTACAAAACACTCCTGTGCTTAATGCTTGGGGACATTGAAGAAGAAGGAGCAGAAAGACTCTACAAGCCAGAGGATCAGGGAATTTTCTATGAGACTGTGTATCCTAGTAATGTCTGAAGCTACATCCATAAAAATCTTACCAGCTACAGATCTAACCAGAGAATTCTCAACAGTAGAATCTGAAATGACAGAGATACACTTAGATAATTGTTCAACATCATTAGTCATTAGGGAAATGCAAATCAAAATGACTCTGAGATATCATCTTTCACCTGTCAGAATGGCTAAGATTAAGAATGTTAGAGAGAATATATAGTAAGGGGAACACTCCTCCACTGCTGGTGGGTGTGCAAACTTGTACAGCCACATTGAAAATCAATATGGTGGTTTCTCAGAAAACTGAGAATCAATCTACCTCAAGACCCAGTTATATCACTCTTGGGCATATACCCAAAGGATGTTCAATCATACCACAAGGACACTTGCTTAACTATGTTCATAGCAGTATTATTCATAATAGGCAGAACCTAAATTCCCCATAACCAAAGAATGGATAAAGAAATGTGGTAGATTTACACAATGGAGTATTACTCAGCTGTAATGACATCTGAGTACAAAAACAATGACATCATGATATTTGCAGAAAATAGTTATAAATAGAAAAAAAGTCATCCTGGGTGAGGTAACTCAGAACCAGAAAGACAAACATGGTATGTACTCACTCAGAAGTGGATATTAGCTGTAAAGTATAAGATAACCATGCAACAGAGAGGCTAAGTAAAAAGAGGGGCCCAACAAGGGGATGGGAAATAGAAGAGAACTCCTGGGTAAACTGAGGGTGGAGAACTGGGGGAGGTGGATGGGAGCATGAGGGATCAGGTTAGGCAGGTTTCGGGCCTGACAAAGGGGAAGAGTAATGAAAGAGATGTCTTGTAAGAGGGAGCCATTTCAGGGTTAGGGAGACTCCTAGAAATAGTGGAGAGGGTGCCTGAACTGGTCATCTCCTGTAATCAGATTGGTGGCTATCCTAATTGTTATCAGACAGCCTTCAAGTAACTAACGGAAGCAGATGCAAGGATCCATAGCCAAGCACTGGGCCAAGCTCCAGGATTCCTGTTAAAGTGAGGGCTTGAGAGATTTATGAACCTGGGGATTTAAGGTTATGATGGGGGAACCCACAAAGACAGCTAATCTGAGTTTGTGGAAGCTCACAGACTCTGGACCAGCAGCGAGGGAGCCTGCATAGGTCTGACCAAGGCCCTCTACACATGTGTGACAGTTGTGTAGCTTGGTCTTTTTGTGGGATCAAGGCCTATCCCTGGTACTTTAGCTGACTTTTGGTAACCTGTTCACCATGCTGGGTTGCCTTACCCAGCCTTGATGCAGGAAGAAGAGTATGGTCCTGCCTTGACTTGGTGTGTCATGTTTTGTTGATGCCCATGGGAGGCCAGCCCCTTTCTGAATGGAGACAGAGAAGTGGATGGGGGGTAGGTGGGGCTGGAGTTGGGGGAGGAGGGAACAAGAGGAGAGAAGAGAGAGGAAACTGGTGGGTTTGTAAAATAAATAAAAAATTAATTAAGAAAAAATAAAAATAAGTTTTTCTTAGTATAACCAAAAAAAAAAAAAAATCTCACCAACATCATTGCCTAAACATGAACCAAATAAGGACAATGGACATGCCAAATGGGTGGGGAAAAAAACCACAAGGCCTTCAACCATACACAATGTTTTACAGGCAATTAAGGAATGCTGAGAGTGAGACAGATAGTCTTCCGTGGGAAAAACCCACCCATTAGCTGTTCAATTACAAGTGGTCAGTTCTGAAAACATAAATACAAGTAACAGTTTACAGACTGAGCAGGTTATATTTAGGAATATACAAATATGTACATACATGTACACATATGCATGAAACAATCATTAATGGAAAAAAGGCCATTAATTTAAAAGAGATCAAGGTAGGTTTATGGGAGCATTTGGAAGGAGTAAAGAGAAGGGAGAATTGATGTAATTACATCATAACCTCAAAAGTATGAGAAAAATAGAAAAATTAATTTGTTACATGATAATAGTGTTCTCCAATATAGTAAAAGTCTCAAGACCTAGTGAAATATTTTTAAGAAATTATTTTGTTTTTAAAAACCTATTCCTTGCTCTGAAATCTAGCTAGATTATACTGTAAATACCTGGCCAAAATTATGAGTCAGGACGATTCATCCAGATAGAGTAAAGTGGAATTGAGAATATAAGAAAAATCCTTTCCAAGAATAGTACCAACAAATGCTATGAATCATTCATACATCCATTCATCCAAGGAGTATACATTGAGCATCTTGAAGCATGTTCAGTTTGAAAACATATATTCACCAAATACTTATTGAGAAATCAGTAGGTAAGACAATGGGCAAAGTGTTAAAAAGTCAGTAGAGAACTAATCAGACAAGATTACCAGGAGAGATGATTTCATAAGCAACCACATTATGAGAAGTATGGTAAAGGAAATATGAGCAGAAGAGGTAACTGACTGGTAATGTCTGTGAAGACAGCATCAGATATGACAAACCAGTGGCAAGAATTCATCCTTAAAAGGATTTTGAAGCAAAAGGATAGTAGAAGCAAATGCTCTGAGTCAATGACAAATTAAGGTAAGAGAGCAACTAGAAAAAGGCTACCAGACTGGAGGCACAAAGAGCATACAAGAGGGAAGTGTAGGATGAAGGAGGAAAGGTGGGCTACATCAGTTCATGCAGGGCTTTCCACAGTGACAGTCACTTCTACATGTGAAGAGTAGACTGCAATGCATTGTATGCAGAGGGTGGCATAATCACATTTACCTTCTAAAGAAAATCACTGGCTTCTGAGTAGGGAAATGATGATAGACAACAAAATCAGAATGTCAGTGGCGTAAGCCATCTGATGTATAACTCACAGGCTTGGGCTAAGGTCTTAATAGTAAACATAGGAAGGAGATAGATCTGAATGTTTCAGAGATTGAATTTTCTGGAAATGGTAATAGAGTTATTTTAGGGAGGAATAAAACAGAAAAATAAGAAATTAATTCTAGATATATAACATGAACAATTGAGTTGAGGGGGGTAAAAAGGAGTCATTACTGATATTGATATAGGATATTTGAAAGAGGAAGTGTTCTCTCTCTCTCTCTCTCTCTCTCTCTCTCTCTCTCTGTGTGTGTGTGTGTGTGTGTGTGTGTGTGTGTGTGTGTGTGTGTGTGTGTGTAGCATGTATGCTGAAGTCCTGGGAAGGTATGCTTACCAGGTGTTTTTTTCAATATGTTGTTTAAGATGCTTATCAAAATTTAATATATATCAAATGGCACTTGAATCTATGAGCCTGGAATTTATGAGGAAAAATTTTAGACTTAATATATGAATTTGAAAATTATTAGCATATAGAGAGCTAAAACCATAGATCTAGAAGCGTCCATCAGGAATTGTCTAGGCAAATATGCTCAGAACAAAGCATTTTAGAAAGAAGAGGACAAACCAATGAAGACTGAGACATGAGCATAAAGTGTAATTAGTCAATATAAAGTGCTTCTTTGACATGTTCCCAGCACTCACCAGCCTTTTCAGCTCATCTCCCACCTCCTTTACTTAGTAGATAATCTTGGCTTTAAGTTTATTCCCCAGCCTAGAACAGAGAGTCTTCAAGAACACTGCACCAGCATCCAGGGTCCTGGAACCAAGAGAGCCCCGGCATCTGGAACTCTGGTCATGTCCTCCCTCAGCCCCGCCTTGTAGGCGTGACCATTACCAAAGCCTCATTGGGCGTTGGAACTTCCAGGTCAAAGCTAGAATGGCTACCCACTACATATAGTTTCCTCCTGCTCTGAGCTAGGATGTTAGAGGAAGATTATGTGATTAGAATCCTATGTTCACACTGATGCTAGATGGACTCTCTTCAAATGCACATTGAGTGTAAGGTTTATGGTAATAATTCATTAGCTTTGCCTGCCCCTTTTACTTTAAGGTTCCTTGGAGGGTTGTCATTAACGGTAATGCATACTGTTACCACCTGACTCTGTGCCCTATACAATTTCTTTCTCAGTGGCACCTTTTTGAAATTCACAAGGTTGTCTCTCTTTCCACCTAACTCACCTACAAAGAATTCTGATTCTCAGTGCAATGGAGATTTTCTGTTTAAATTAATTAAGAGGAGTTAATCCAAAACAAGGTAAGCACACTAGCAACAATGCTCATCTTTCCTATCTAACAGCAATACTGACACCAATGTTCCTGACTGCCTAAGAAATGTCTTCAGGTTTGACACAGAACAACAGAGCATGTGGAGGAGACTGCCTCAATCCCAGATAAGCCAGCTTTTAGTGCTGTAGCAAAAAAAGATCTGTTGAGCCACCTCATCGAGTACCTCAACAGAATAGGTTAATGGAGTTTATTTTCCTCTGATAGCAAGTCAGGAGGTGGCAGTTACTGTGGTAAGTTCTAGGTCCAGGCTTTAAGTGGCTTTAAGGCTTCCACTTTGCCTTCTTGGATTTAAGATGGCATGTAAGGATCCACTGTTCTGCTGAAGAAGCTACATGATAGAACAGCAATATGAGAAACCACATGGAGAAAAAAAGCTAAGGGTGAACTAACAGACCCCAGTAAATAGCAATGAATCCCACATGGTGAGCAAGGCCAGCTTGGACTCTAAAGTCCTGCTGTGATGCCTCAGTGGACCCTATGTGAATGAATAATGACCTGTCCCTTCTAGAACCTGTCATGGTGGCTTACTAATAGAATCATAGTCAAAATGCCTATTGTCAGCTACCAGTTTTCTGGGAGATTCATTCATGTAATAACAAAAAACATAAAAAGGATATGCAAATTCTTAAAGGGTTATATCAAATCACTTAAAAAATTCTGTTTGTAACACATTATATCGATGATGGTCATACAGATTGTGTATTTTTTAGTTAGATTCTACTGTATCCTAGAAATGCTCTCTGTCTCTGTCTCTGTCTCTGTCTCTCTCTCTCTCTCTCTCTCTCTCTCTCTCTCTGTGTGTGTGTGTGTGTGTCTGAGTGTCTGTGTCTGTGTGTGTGTGTGTGTGTGTGTGTATGTATGTGTGTGTGTGTATGTGTGTGTGTACATGTATGTGTAGGTTTCTATACAAGGGAATATACATGCTTTGAGTACAGATCAAATATTTACTGATCAACTAGTGACAGTCAATGATAGGAAAGGAATGATGACCAAATTCCTATATACATTCCATCGTCAAGTTTCTAGGCTTGGAAACAAATTTTTTCAATTAAGAATTTCCATCTTGTTCCTATCTTCATGTTTCCAAACACCCCTTTCAAAGATCTCTACTCTGTGTGAGGGAGATGTAGAGACACTAACGCTGGCACAGCCTCTCAGACTCTGGACTTCAGTGTGTTTCCCAGCCACTAGCTGATACAAACTGATTTTTAAAATCTTATCTGGGGACGGTACAGATTTTATTATGATCATTTCACCTGAAAAGTAACTAAAATATAGAATATAGTACAAATTGCATAGACATAGGTAGCTACTTAACAATAAGGTTTTCTACAGCTAAGTTAGTCAGACCCTTACTCCAGGTAGCCTCCCTTAGGTGAGGTATCCTTTTCATATCATACTTAGGCAACTTGGATCATCTTAGTGTGCTGGACTATTTGCATTACCAAGAGCATCAAATTATTTAATGAACTGTTGAAAAATAGCATGCTTAATGGAACACTTTTACCTCAATGGGAAATATCTATAAAGCAGCTAGCTGCATCTTAGCACTCAGGATCTAACATCATTTTAGTAGCAAACAAAATCAAACAGACAGCCTTACAGTCAGCTTTCTAAAACCATTAGCCTTGCCAAAAAATTGACCTACCATCCTGTATCAGCAAATTCCTAGTTCACCTACTAGTATATGTCCAGCCTTCAACACCTTTCTTCCATCCCCCACAAGCCCACATCTGAGAGAGTCTTCAGCCACAGGCAACATTGACACAGACTCCCAATAGGGAAACCAAAAGAAAGCCTCTCTTAAATTTCCTTTTGGCCTATTGCCCAATTCTCATTCCATCCACCATGGTCACATGATGCAAACCAAAGGAATGCAGGAGCATAAGCATTCATTTTGCAGCTATAGCACACAGCACTTCAATCTCCGCTGTGCCCCAGGTGTAATCATGAAGATTACCTTGTGAGGATAAAGCTGAAGCTTGCTCCAGCTTTATCAGCCATATAGAAAGCAATTCATCTGTCTTCTATTATGATTGCTTTGGTTTCCTTTAGGTTCTGGGAATGTGGTCTAGTGTTTGTTTTTGTGGCTGCCAATGTTTAAACCTTCCAAGTGGTTTTGGATTCCACATCTGAGTATCAAACAGCTAATGTTCAACACACACTATGTCCTCAGCTGAAACCCCAGAAACTTCCTTAAAAAAACCCTTAAACCACAGTTTTTGTCATAAAACTATTGTAAATCTATGTTCAATGTCTTGTTTAAATTTTATTTCAACCTTTCTGTAAGTGGCTGTCCTTTTGGAAAATGGTTTCTGGGAATGTTTATATCAGAGGCACTTATGAAACTTGACTGCAGCCATTGCTGGGGATTTAAGAAGGCTAATCATTTCATTTCTGTTTCAGAGTCAATATTCCTGTGCTCACTAACTAGAGCACTGAGTAGAAAATATGCCTCCACTTAGGGAGATGAGAAAGGCAGCCTCAAGAGTGCAATAGGAAGGATGTTCTCATTCTCTTCTCCCTCTCTTCGCTTCCAATTGATTCAGATGAATACAGAATTATCACGAACCTGATTCTTCAGAGTGATAATTATTACATAATGTAAACAACAATTGTTGGAACTGCCAAAGGTTATATGGAGGTATGTATTATACTAGTTTCCTCTGGCCATAAACTTTTGAAAATTTTGTTATGAAAACCGAAAAAATATTTTATTAGGCTAAGAGAAGTGACTTAATCAAATCATGTAACACTAGTAAGCCCTAAATAACAGAATAAAGGTGTTTTCTACTTTCCACTTGAAAAAAAATTTTAATGTTTCACAATTTGATCTGTCAAAATGACTTGAAAATTTGATAATAATGGTAAGTCATTGAAGACTGATTTCACTACTTCATGAAGGTAGTAAGGAACATTTGTGTTCATTTTTGAAAGAAAATTGCCTTTCCAGTTTTGTCAGCAAATAAAATGCTAACTGATGCTGTATTCTGTTTATTAGCACATTTAATCACTTAATTTAATCACTTAAAATCTAACCGTTTCATTTTACTGTGGATCTGTTGATTAGGAATTTGGACAGCTCTCTGAAATGTGGTCTTAGCTAGGATGGTGTCAGAGGCTGGGAACCAGCTGGAGTGCTCAGCAGGGTCACGAGCCTGTGGCCCTGCTTCTTGCTTTTGGCAGGCTATGTCGATGCTTCTCTCACGGCTTTGTCACACATCCAACTGGGTATATTCCTAGTGTGGATGTTGTACATGGCAGCAGACTTCCCAAGGAGAAAAGAGGACTGTGAAGAATCATAAAGTCCAGTACCAGGTCTTTTGATCAAAACAATTCATTGAGGAAGTTGGGTCTGATAGTGTAGGCTTATAATCCCAGGTTGGGAAGATATGGCAGAAGGACCACAAATTTATGGCCAAGGAAACCCTGTCTCAAAATAAGAAGGTGTATACACATACATACATACACACACACACACACACACACACACACACAGTAGAGAAAATCCACTTACACACACGGTAGAACAAATCCATTCACATTCTTTCTTAAAATGGATGAATCAGTACAGTCACACAGGGAAAGAAGGGATTGTTTACGGCCATTTGGGGAGACTCTGTTATGTTATTTACTATCCCTGGCTTTGAAATGCTTGGTTGTGGAAAATTTTATCTTAGATTTTGGATCTCAATTATCTTGCCTAGAGTAAAAGACTGTTTGGGGGAGTGAAGAGACAGATGTCTTTGACCTGTGAAATATTAGATCACAGATTAAATAAAAACTAGTAGAATAGTTCTGTGGCTAATCTAACTTATGAATTTGACTACCTCTGTAATCAACTAAAACCCAGAAGCTAAGCAAGGATGCAAGGAACTTTCCTCATTAGATCATTTAATGTGGGAAGAGCCACCCTAAATCTGGGCCATATGCTCTTGTGACAGCCTATATAAAATGGCACCAAAAAAGGAAGCTTTTGTTATTTGCCTGCTTGACCTCACTCTGGCTTGCCAGTTCCTCTCCTGTTGCTGGGGCACTCCTTTGCTGCTGTTAGAGGCTACTTCTTCTAGATCCTAGCAGAGGCTGAAGACCATTAGTTCTCATGAATTCCCTGGGACGCAAAGCCACATTGGGACAGCTGAGACATTCAGTCAGGTGGACTGAACAACAACCAGATTTTTGGCCTTTTCATCAGGAGACAGTCATTGTTGGGCTATCAAGACCACAGCCTGTAAGTCACTCTAAGAAGGCTCATATATATCAGTTCTGTTCCTTTAGAGAACCCTGACTATCATGTATAGTAAGGACACAAAGTTCAGAGTTTAAACCACATTTTCATGCAGATATAGGAAGAATACAACTTATTTATCCAAACATGGATTTGTATTTGCTCTCCAAATGTCTAATCAATGCCATGAGAAATGAAAAAAAAAAAATGCCATTCATTATGAACAGGACCCATAACTTACACAATCCACCAGGCAATATTCAGATGATTCTCCCTGCTCCTTACTTTTCTAAGCTTCCAAAGAGTAAGTACATAGGGAGAAAATGGTTATCTTACATATTCTCTTGACAGTGAAAAAAGAGAACTCTGACTATGCTTGTCCTTGTGCATTTATCTGCTGAAGACAGAGAAACAGATGGCAAATATTCTATTCTACCTGAGCACTGTGCCTTCATTGGTCTCTGTGCTAGTTAGCTATACTAGTTAGCTATGGATGACAACCACTGGTAATCCAATCTTTTGCCTTGAAAAATGTCCTTGGGGATGCTCTCTATACAATTCAAATTGTCTTTACTCCTTATTTACCTGAGCCCTCCATCTCGACCACTGAACCCCAAAAGTCTGAGCCTTTGATGCATAATAACCCCCTTTGTAAGACAGACCACATAGCAGTCCCATGATCTTTTAATGAAGCTCTTATGCCACCTAAAACCTGAAGGCTGTCATCAAAGTCTGTCATTAAAATCTGTCTGAATGTATCCCATGCAGAAAAGCTTTTAGGGGGTCTGAGGCTCCTAACCTCAGCCCTGCTTGCAAAGTTGGCCCCTGCCTGGTGATTTGGCTATAGATTTAAGTCCCAACTAAGAATGAACAGTTCTCAACTGTTTGTCCAAATAATGTGATTTGTGTAGACTCCTTGTATTCCTTCTTGGAGAATAGAACTTTGGTATCAGCTAGAGAAAGGCTTCCTGATGAGCTTAAAATAAAAACTAGAGCTTCCTGTTAGACATCATTTTATATCTCTCTGTCATTGCTCAGGGATTCAAGCACACCCTCTGTGACTCCATCAGAAAGGGACACTTGGAAGTGGACATCTAGTTCTCAAGACATCTTGAGTGTTTCTTCTCTTTGCTGATTTTACTTTCAATCTTTCACCACAATCAATTATAACCAGAAGGAAAACCATATGCTGATACTTGAACATCCTTCTAGAAAACAATCAGGAGTGCTTAACTATCTTAACATTGATTCAAAATTCATTAGACAGTCTTTAAGAAGCCTTTCAGGGACCCTGAGTCAGAGTAAAGGACTGGACATGGTAGAAATAAGCATCGCTTAAACACATACACACTTATACACCTATATGCACTCACACATGCATACACACACATGATCAAATATTCATATACATTCCCAGATACATTCAAACCATACTGTAGATTTTTCATGTGTTTGCAATGTTACATTATAAATTTTACCTTCTAGTTTTTTATCCAAGAAAAGCAAATAAATTCACTTAATTTGAAGCAAATTCATTGGCAATTTCCTTTTGTAAAGAAATTTTAAATAAAATGCTAGATTTCCAACTTTACTAAAAGGCAATATACTTTATCCAATTAGCATGTACTTAATATACTGAGCCCAAAAGAAATTTTATAACCGATGCTAGAAACAGCAATGAGGCAGAGTGACCAGTACTATCTGGACCTGGATAGTAAAGACATTGTGAACATGGGCTCAAGTGCATGGGCTCAAGTCTTAAGCCAACAAATGATAAGCCATGTAGTACTGCAAGACTGGAAAGCTACCTACCCTTATAACAATCCCTTCTTCTAACGTACTGCCCTCACCTTCTTTCCTTCCAAAATGACTTTCTTTCCTATTGATCCATCGAAGTAAAGATGCAAAGAAATAGAACTCAAATAAGCAGGTGTTCTCTGAATTTCCTCTAGAATTATCCAACAGTAACTGCATGATAACAGGAGGAAACATACAACATGGTAACCTTCTGTCCTTGTGTGCCACCGTCTGATTTTAGTATCACCTGCTTTTATTTGGAATGAAGGGGAACCCAAAAATAAATGAATTGGCTCAGCAGCCCATGATGAAAATAGCATTGAAAGATTCAGTCTGCAGCTGGCCTTCACCACGGGCTGTGCCGGGGTCTCCACCTCCCTCCTCTACTTCCCCTCCTATGCCAGGGCAGCTTATTCACACTGCCAGTGCATACTTAACACGGAATTCTTCAAGTACCACTGCAAAGCATCCAGCAAACACGACTCTAAACTTAGTCTCACATATGTAGCCAGAGACACAGATAAATATAGAGACCTAGAAATACATACAGAATGCCAGAGAAACATGCTCTCCCCAGAAACATATTGTGAATATGCAAATACCTCAGTGTCTGGTACTGAAGCTTTGCCCTTTAGCACTTACCTTACTCCATCTTTCTCTTTCACTCAGTACCATATCCCCCTCCACGAGTCTCTATCCATCTGTTTATTTTTTCCTAACTTCTCATTTTAAAAAAAATATGGTATCACATCTTAAAAATAAGAAAAAATATGGTGCCACAAATCTCACTGCCAGGTGTAACATATGATGCTGCTTCTGGTAGCTGGGAAACAAAATGTATAAAGGGGGATGGGTGTATTCAAACTTTCTTACAAAGGTTACCAGAAGTGGATTCTTTATCCATTTTGTCTGTGCTATGTTCATTCCTCATTAAATTTCAAGTTTGCTTTGTAGTTTAAAGAAATTGTATCATCCAGACCTTGTCGTCAAGTTGCTTAATTTATTGCCCTGAAACGAGAAGCCTGGCAGGAGCATGCCTGCCTCTCAAATGTCTGGATTGGAGTTTAGCTATGGAAACAAGTGTTACAGTGCCACAGATGACAAGTTTGCACATCGCATTCTATATGGATGACGTCACTTCGCATATTGACCAACACAGCTGCATCCTTCTGTACGATCTACAAGCAACCATCACAGAGATGTGTGTCTGTAAGCCAGCAATTAATACTGATAAAAAACTGTCTATTCTGTCAAGAATGGGAGACTTAAACCAATTAGGTAATAAATAAAACAAGAGAGAAAGAAGGAAGTCATAACAAATTTCTTTTCTGTGAACTAAAACCCATGTCTGAAAACAAGTATTCTAAGAAAAGATCCTGCTCTACCTCTGCTCTATATTCCTGTTTACAGCACTGAAGATCTAGTGGAGTGAGCATGATTATTAAAAATAGTTATTTTCAATAAGTTGCTGGACAACAGCCATCATTAATCTGACCTACTGAGAAAGATAACTGAATAACAGAATGAGTAGTTATGAAGTAGCCACTGTGTGCTGGTCTAGCGACCAGACATGAGTTATTGTATTTCATTTCATCTTTACAAACAGCACTGCAGGGGAGGTATAATCCTTGTTTTATGAGAAAGGAAACTGAGACTCAGAGAGGTTAAGTAATATGCTCAAGGCCTCAAGGTTATAAGTGCAACAGCCAGAATTCAATCTGAGCTTTGTCTACAAAGCCCATGTTCTTTCCACTGAATCAACCTAGACAGCAAGTTCAGGGCATGTAAGGCCAAATTGGCAAGCCCTGGTGCTGGCATGCTTCCCCTCAGTTTAGCTGGTTTAAAAGGACAAGGTATCACATCTCCAGTTGGGTCACAATAATTAGATGTGCTCCCCTGGCCTTCAAGTGATGTTGGCCTGGCTCCAGCTCCTATATCAGCATTACTCAATTGAAATCTTATCTGATCCTTGATGAGTTATTAAATCAAAGTCAAATTTAAACTGATGTTCAGAAACACTACACTTAAAAAGCAAGGGCATAAAATCTAAAGACTTATATTTGTTCTCTTTGTAAATACTTACTTTTGAAATGTAATTATTGATCTTAAAACAAACTAAAAGGAGAAATAGACCAGAGATACTCCTAAATCACATGTGAATAAAACAGAAAACAATTTATGCTTGTGTTCCCAAATAGGTATGGTAGATACATGGGCTGATGAGTTAATATGACCATTTACATGTGTAAAATGTCAGGTGGGTGAGCACAGATGTCTACCCACAGACCCCATGAACAGGCAAGAGAAGAACTTCAAATAAACAATGTAAAAGAATGGGAAAGAACATTATAAACATCTCCTGAAACTAGCAGTAAGTGGACAGCTATATGAATTCTGCCTTTTTACTATGGTCATACAAAATTTGAAGGTATCACAAAATATGAAGTTATCTTCATATATATATGAAGAACTTAAAGCAACATTACCAGTGATATTTGGCTTTCAATTTTCCCAGAATAAATTGTACATTAATCCTGAAGGGCCACAGCCATAGTCCAAGAGATTAGATCCTGTTTAAGATTCTAGTAACACCTCTCCAGCAATCTCTGTCTTCTACTTCCCCAGAGTAAGGATGGCTCTAAGGAGGCTAACCATCAAAACCAAAAGAATGCTATCATTCAAAATATCATAAAAATCATCTTACTTCTCTAAATGGGGATCTCCAATTTATTATTTTATAGTCTGATTTGATTGACTGGAAGTTGGGGAACCATGGAAAGCATGGGAACTGTATGTAAGAAGAGAGATGAGGATCTGCTCATTACAGTGTAGAGAGAGACTGCTGCCTCTCCCTGAAAATTCATAGTTTACTTTGTAGAATATGATCTAAATGGAAAAGAAAAGTGAAACTGAGCAGCACCCAGAGCACCTGACATAATTGAAACTACCTCTTGAGGCCTGGAACAGGGAATATTCTACACATGCTTTACACTTCTGAGCATTTGCAGTATTATTACTATAGTTTGAATCTTGAATGTTTTCCAAAAGGCCTTGATTTTGAAGGTTTAGTCTCTAGTCTATAGCACTATTAAGAGGTGATGGGAACATTAAGAGTTGGGGCCTTCTGGAAATGAGCTAAGTCATTGCAGGTATGGCCTTGAAGGATAAATTGATACACCCTTTTATTTCTCACTTTTTGCCTCCCACTTATGCCCAGGTAAACAGCTCCTCTGAAACATGCTTGTACCATGATGTACTGCTCACCATAGGCTCCAAATCAGTGGAACTAACTTACCATGGACTGAAACCTCTGAAATAAATATGATTTAAAATAACTTTGCCCTCATCAGTGTGTATCTCAGATGTTTTGACACAGTGCCAGAAAGCTGATTAACATGGCCATAGGATGTTGGTCTTATTCCACTGTCTAAGCTTGCTGTGTTAGTAGGGACTGATATTAAGATGTAGTGGGTAGCCATTCCAGCTTTGACCTGGAAGTTCCAACCCCCATTGAGGCTTCGGTAATGGTCATACCTTAGGCAGGGCTGAGGGAGGACACTGAAGACCCAAGTTCCAGATGCCGGGGCTCTCTTGGTTCCAGGACCCTGGATGCTGGAGGTAGACTGAGCAGAGTTCTCCAGAGAACACCGCCAGACTGCAACACACCTTTCCCAGATTCTGCAACCTAACTATCCATTCATTTGTAAGTTACGTCACTAAATAAACCTCCCTTTTTACTACATGGAGTGGCCTTAATAATTTCTCCAATATTAAGATTTAAATCTGACAATTCTTAATTCGTGCAAGGCCCATAATTTCCTTAAGAATATTAAAATTGTCCTATCTGCCTTGGATTAACTATGGTCACTCCAAGCCTTCTTTGAGTGTTGAGTTGGTCCAAGGTACAAATGAGTTGAGATCCTCAAACTCTACCACCCAAGTCACCAGAATTCCATAGTCAAGGTACCTTTTGGATAGAATGCATATATTAGTCATCAATAAGAAATATTCCGTGTTTCTTTACATACAATTTTCTTTTCTTTATCTCTAATCTGGAATAACTCCTTTGCACTAATTTAAGAAACAGCTAGTTATCTTTAGGGGGGTTAATAAAATAAATTTCTTCTGTGCTTCAGAAGACTATATCTATAGACACCCATTCATTCAATATTAATCAAATGACTACTGTTAATTGAATCCTTCATTGAATGCTCCATATAATCAGCACTGTGGAATGCAAATGTTTACTATGCAGTTGAGAAAGACATAAGTAGTTATGTGCATAGTACAATAATAGAAATGTGCATAGAATATTTTTAGTATAAAAGGAAATATCAAGCAGTTAACATCTGAAGATGAGACATGAATGAAAGTGTTGCAGGTTTCCTAGTGGATTTCACATGTAAATCATAATTAAGCACACTCTGCTGAGGCTTATTATTATGACAACTACCTACAGAATTCAGTTCCTAAACCCAGAAAAAGAAAAAGCATTTGAAGCATATATGATTATGTATAACTTTAAGCTCATCAGAAAAGTCAGATTTATGGGAAATGCCACACTCATACACATATACATGTACACTGGGTTGAACAGCATTTGACTATAATTGTTGCAGTCCATATTAATTCACATGGAGTACAAGGAAGATGAGACTCTGCCTCTTCCAATGTTCCTTCCACTTGTGTTGAATGAGGTCAAACTAGACAATGGAAAGACTCTCTGTAGTTCCCAATATTTTGTCTGTTTTCCAAGGGCTTTGGTGACTGGCACATATCCCCAGAGGGACACCTTCCATTGTCCTATATTATCCTTATTATTTTCTATATGTCTTTGTCCATGCAATAGATACTTCAAGATCATAAACACAAGCCATTCAATGTAATGTTTGGACATCCATATATCAAGGAGAGATGAACAAAGGCTATACAAATGCTTCTACAGAACACTAGATGATGACAATCCTATTTGGTTTCTGAAAATCAGTTGGTTCCCATAATAAATTTTTATTTGATCCACTGATACATGCACTTGATATATACACAAAAAGTTGTATCTTTTCCACATTTCTTAGAAAATAAATATTTGATAACCTTAACAGCATTAAATGCATGTGCTCCTCCTTTGCCACCATTAAAAATAATGTCCTCGTGCATGATTTTAATTGACTAAAAACATGAGAGCAGAGGGTAAGATGACTTAAACTCAAGACATAGAATTGTGTTCTGGTCATTGAATTCCTTCCATATTTTAAATGACTGCATGGTATTTACTGCCCCAACTTACAGAGTATGTTTTCTTTATCCTCTTCTTTCTCATCCTCCTAAGGTTCTGCTATGCAAACTTTGTCTTTTGAGCAGAAAGACGCTTTGTGTCCTGATGGCCTGGAAGGCCGCAGTGTGCACTGCATATCTGGAGTTTCCCCTTAAATGAAATACAGGAGCCATAACTCAGTTTCTCCGGCAATGAACCTCAGAGGCCATTCATCAGGATGTGACAGACATTTATCTCCTCAAATACACCAAGGCAGATGGAAATAGCATCTAGCCTCCTGTCAGAATAAATAACCCAAATGTTGCCCACCCCCCGCCCGCCCTGAGAAGACCCAAACAGATGAGCATCCATAGATCAGCTAGCCAGAAGCTGAAACATAGAAAACTAGCCAGCTGTCAACCTTTGCCTGACTCCTGCCTTCTCTTGGGGGGCAAGCTGACTCATTTTGCAATGAATGGGCCTTTACAGGTAGGGGTCTTAGAGCTGAACCTCTGAGAAAGGAGGCCGGAGCTAATAAACTATTTTTCACTCTAAGCTTCCAATCCAAACCTCTTCTGGTGTTATTGGAAAAGGAATTTATTTTCATTTTTCACACTAAACATAAACATAAAGATCACTCCCTCTAAAAAACATTTAGGACAGCAAGCTCCCTATATTTTTTGGACCAAATTATGTTTTAAAAATCACCAAAATGATAAATATATATCAGTGCACTTTTTAAAAGTTAAATTGTTTGAAATTATTTTTAAAATCAATCTCAAAGAAACTCAGGGGCCTGGGGAGATAGCTCAGCAGTTCTAGGACCCAAATCAGGCAGCTCACAGTCAGTCACCTGTAACTCCAGTTCCAGGAGATCCAACATCCTCTTCTGGTCCCATATACATATATATACACATAATTAAAAATAGTAATAAATATATATTTTAAAAAGAAACTTAGGAATAAACACAACTAATAAGAGAGCCAGGGTTTTAATATTCATATTTCTAATTTATTATGTTTAAGGTATCTTTAAGTCTGCTCTAAAGCAGGCTCGGTGATAAAGTGGACTTTGCTCCCTATAATATTCGCTTTGTGTTAAAATTTTTATTAAATTTTAATTCTTGACCTTAAGCTGATGAATTCAATCAACTTAATACCACAAAGAGCCAAACTTCAGCTTACGAAAGCAGTCAGCCAAGATCTTCTTTTATCCCCTCCTCACACTATAAACAACTTCACATGCACTCAAACTCTGCCCAGTTTTGTCTTTTTTGATAAGAAAGTATTGGCTGAACCTTTAGTATTTACCCAAAAGGGAAAAAAAAATTTATTTTTGTCCATTGAAAAGTCAAGAGCAAAGAAAGTATTTTCTCTCCTGAAACAATCTGACTTTTCTCCATCCTTTACATAATAGCTCCTTCAGTGTTTTTCAGACAGGCAAATTCTTTAGGCAAAGGTGAAGGCGTGCATCTGTAATTCTAATTTGCATGGACACCACCATGTCCTGAACATGTACTCAAAATTGCCTGCTATGTAGATCAGAATTGGGAAAACAACTACAAACTGCTGAAAAATATTTTTCAAATGACAGAAATAAAGGAGAATTGACTTCATTACATAAGAGAAAGTGGCCTACTAAAGGAGGCCTCTAGGATGGTGGTGGAGGGCTTGCCAGGCAGGCAGTGGTAGGAAACTTTTGACATGAATGTCAAACACACAGAGCATCTCCTTTTGAAAGCAATTAAGAGGTACATAAACAATGTAAGCACATTTTCTGTAAGTACGATGAGGAGTGCCTGTGGGTGGCCTAATACTAAATTACAAAATGTACATGGATCTCCTAGAGACTAGATCCTGGGAATTTCACTGCAATGTTTTCATCAATTCACTGATATGCTTTTTAATTTGCCCCCCCCGCCGTGTGTGTGTGTGTGTGTGTGTGTGTGTGTGTGTGTGTGTGTCTGTCTGTCTGTCTGTCTCTCTGCCTTTGTGTCTGTGTGTCATGTCTGTGTGTATATTTGCACGCATTCCACAGCTTACATGTGCATATCCTTGCCTTCCAAGTTGTTTGAGACAGTGTCTCCCATTTGCAGCTTCATACACCAGGCTAGCTGTCTTGGCTTGCCATCTCACTGAATCTACAGACGACAGATGGCACTGCTACAGCCACCTGTAGGTGTGTAGGTTCTGGGGGTTCAAATTCATGTCCCCACACCTGAACAGCAAATGCCTTACCCACTAAGTCATCTCCCTAGCCCTGATCAGCATTTTTAAATGCTGTATGATAAGTGCATATGCACACATATATACATACATAAGGTTACTCAAAAAACATCATCTTTAATATGGAAAGGCAGCCTTTTCCTGAACAGCTAGCTAATTAGTGAATATGGTATGGAAACAGCTAGTCCTACCCACTGCCCAAGGCACACAAAGAACCCAGCTGAAAGTCATGTCTCCCTCTCTAGCCTCCTGCTTGCACTGTCCCAATCCATGCTAACACTTATTAACTTCCAGAAAGTACATTCCTTCTGCACATTGTATGAGTAGAAGGAAAGCAGGAAAGAAGAGGCAAAGGAAAGACACACACACACACACACACACACACACACACACACACACACACACGAGAAACAAAAGTCAAAATCACTCACTAACTCATTCATCAGAAAGACCCAGGTATAGACTGGCCTTCAGAGGACTGGAAAGAAGAAACTATAAATAGCTATCTGAAAATTAACAAAGGAGTTGAGAGAACAGACCACTGAGGAAAATGTCAAAATTGAGCTAAACTTCCCAAAACCAAGATGGCAGGATAGCTAGTAGGTATGGGCTGATATGGATTGAGAACTTAAAGGTAGAGCATTTGACCAAGTCCTCTGATGGGACCAGCACTGTTCTGGTTTGCTGCGTCCATACCTTTCCCTCCTGTCCCCCGCAGCTACACTCACCCTGTGTCACCATTCAAATGCCATAGGCCTTTGGCTTGTGCACCACTGACCCCAGGCATTTATTCAACAAATGATTTTTCGGAACTCCAGTTTAGGTGCCAAGAATCTGGACATTTCCAAAAGAAAAATAGCTTATTACTGACAATGTTTTTAAACCAGGAAGCCATAAAGCCTTTGGTAAAACCCCCAGCTTCATTCGTCAAACCAGGCATTCTAATAATCGCCTGAGGGCACAGGGCACTGATGACAGATGACTAACAAAATACACAAGCCTCAGCACGTGCACAGACACACACTGCACACACGCACTACACACACACACACACACACACACACACACACACACACACACACACACGAGTGCACACTTGAGCATGCACATCCCCCACAGCAACAGAAGCAAAACACATAAGCCTTGTTCTTCCATAAAACTGACTTCTTCGTTGTGCTCTCTAAAGGAAGTGCACAATTCTGTCCACTTTGCCGAGCTCCTGTACACTAGAAACAGCCCTCATTCAGTTTGCTCCTGAGAAGAATTTTGACCCCATCATTTAGCACAAAAGTACAGCTGTTCTCACTGGAGGTTTGGTCATTTTCCAGAAGAACCCAAAGGTGCCTGCGCTTAGTCCCTAACACTTTTAAAAATGAGGTAGTGTCTATTTCTGCCTCCTTGAAAGGCAGGTCTAGGGGACAGATGGCAGGGAGCAGGAAGTCCCTGAAATCAATTGGCTCTGTGGAAAACTGCGAGTGGAAGACATCCTTCATTTGCTCTAACTATAATGCATGGGGCTTGCATTTTGTGCTCTATCAAATCAAACCTTCCCCAAGGAAAATCTGATTCTTTTAGGCTCGGTCTCTGCTCCCAGAGCACAGACACACAGCCTCCTTCAATAAGTCCCCATTACTGCCGACTGCATTGGTTTCGGAGCCAAATCCCAAGGGCTCCAAAGATGGATCATTCAATCTTACCAAGTAATCAATCCCAAGAGTTTGTTGCTCTGCTCGCTTGGCTGAGCTTCAGAAGCCACAGTCTCATGGCTGGGATGGCTGTGGGCTGGGGAAGCTGCTGCCTGCCGAGGACAGAAGTCCTCTTTCTAAAGCCTTCTCCACACATACT